>NW_016805053.1:551882-595811 GCF_001698545.2 Rhinopithecus bieti
TCTCTCTCTCTCTTTCTTTCTTTCTTTCTTTCTTTCTTTCTTTCTTTCTTTCTTTCTTTCTTTCTTTCTTTCTTTCTTTCTCTTTCTTTCCTTTCTTTCCTTTCTTTTTTTCTTTCCTTTCTTTCCTTTCTTTCCTTTCTTTCTTTTCTTTCTTTTCTTTCCTTTCTTTCTTTCTTTCTTTCTTTCTTTCTTTCTTTCTTTCTTTCTTTCTTTCTTTCTTTCTTTCTTTCTTTCCTCTGTCTCTCTTTGTCTCTCTCTTTCCCTTTCTTTCTCCTTCCTTCCTTCCTTCCTTCCTTCCTTCCTTCCTTCCTTCCTTCCTTCCTTCCTTCCTTCCCTTTCTTTCCTTTCTTTCTTCCAATTGCCAATTTTTCTACACAGGACCTACAGCACACTGTTTAACTGACGTGGTGAGAGTGGACACTCTTTTATTGTTCCTAATATTAAGGGGACAACTTCAGTCATTTACCATTAAGTATGATGTTAGCCGTGGGTTTTTTAGATTCTCGTTATTAGGTTTGTGACATTTCCATCTACTATTAGTTATTCATGAAAGGGTTGTGGGTTTTTTTTAAATGACTTTTTGGCACTTACTAAGATGATCATGCAATTTTTGCTTTCTATTCTATTTTCTGATGCATCATATTCATTAATTTCCACACATTAAACCAGTCTTCAATTCTGGGATAAACACTGCCTGTCATGGTGTATAATTCTTTTTAAATGTTGCTTGGCTCAGCTTGCTACATTTTTGTTGAGGATTTTGCATTTTATTTGCAAGAAATACTGATCCGTAGTTGACTTTTCTAGTATGTCTGTGTCTAGTTCTGTCATTAGGGTAATGCTAGACTCGTCAAAACACTTAGGAAGTGCTCTCTCCTTTTCTAGTTTTTAAAAGTGTTTATTAACAACATGTATTAATTCTTTCTTGTTAGAACACACTATTGAAATCATGTTGGCCTGGGTCTTACCTTGTGTGCAGTATTTTGTTTACTAATTCAATCTCATCATTTGTTAGAAGTCTATTCAGATTGTCCATTTCTTCTTGAGATAGTTTTGAAGTTCGTGTATTTCTCTGAATTTGTTAATTTTATCTAGATTACCTAATTAGTTTGGCATATAATTATTCATCACATTCGTTTATAATTCTTTCTATTTCTGTAAAATTGGTAGTAATGCTCCCTTCTGTGATGCTAATAATTTGAGTCTTTTCTCTTTTTATGGTTGATCTAGCTAAAAAAATTAGTGGTTTCAATCTTTCTAAAGAATGAGCTTTGGTTTATTGATTTTCTCTCTTTTTTAAAATTATCTGTTTGATTAATGTTTGCTGTCCCTTTATTACTTTCTTCTTTCCACTTGCTTAAGTTTGGTTTGAGCTTATTTTTCTACTGGCTTAAGGTGTTAGGCTATTTATTTCAGGGTTTTCTTCTTTCTTAGTCTAAACATTTATAGCTATAAATTTCCAAGTACAAATGTTTTAGTATGATTGTAATGTAGTTGTGTGTGTGTGTTTGTCTTGACTAAGTTTTGAGGCCCTGGTTGTATGGCAGTCAGTTCCTCTTTTTGCCTGTGCTGATTAAGGCCACACCCCCAGCCACTTTCCGTATTGGTCTCTTACACTCTGGGCCACTATACACTGGCACTAATCACCTAGGGCTTGGTACCAGACACCTAGAAACTGCTGTAAGCCCGCGAGTCCCCTGGAATTATTCACAACAGCCAATTCTAAGCCTGCTTACCCTGCCTCACCCATGCCTTCCTGTGTAAACCACAAAAAAGTGCTTGCCCACAGGTCGCCTCATCTTGGCCTTCTGACTGACCCCAGTGCTTCCCCTGAGTGGCCCTGTATGGCATACTGTGGTCTCCCTAAGAAGCTTGTGAGTATAACAAAACTGCAAACATCTTTTTGGCTTCTTTCTCTTCATCTGCATCCAGCTTTCTCATACCTCACCCAAGATAATATGGTTAAAACAACTGGTGAAGCAAACAGGGTGTTTTGATCTCGGATGAAAGAGAAATACCACTAGATGGTGTCTGGATTTACTGAGAGGTGGAGACAGCCTGGGAGCAACTGCTGCCTGCTGGTAAGCTTGCATTTGAACCACTGCCACTGTGCATGATTTCATGTTTTGCCATCATTTCCAATCCTAAATTGTGGATCTCATAAACTGTGTTCTCCTTGAGTTTCTACAACCTAAGCACGTGTCTGCCTCCTCTCTTAGTCACTGCTTCCTGAGCCTCCAGAAGTGAAGGTTCCACATCGACAACTTCATTCTTCAAAAGCTCCCCCAAAAGGAGAGAAAAGGGGCTAACCCCCTTGGGCCTTATGATACTCCCCAATTAGCAGAGTGGGCTGTGCCCCAAATAGCCAGGCATATCTGAACCAAATTCGAATTTCCTGTTGCCTGATGTAGTGTAGTAACAGCAGACTGCCCACAGGTTGCCTGGAAGTACCAAGGGTTGCATGAAACTGGCAAAGGAGCACCCTAACATGGGGGTCCTTGAAAAACAATAGTGTGCTGTTGGGGCTGGTGGTTCCTCTGCTGTTGTTTACCTTGTATCCGATGGCTCTCCATCCCTATAGTCAGTGGCCTATTGGTGCACACATTCATGGAAACTAGCAATTCAAAATTTTATGAAGCAGGAAAAGGAAAAAGATCATCTTATCCTTGCTCCCTGTTGGAAAATGTAAAAGTCTAAGTCATTTTGCTCAGGCACTCCTTACTGTTGCAGCCTATCAACCACACTAAGAGCTTGTTATTGAGATCAAATAACAACTTCTCTAGAAGACCTGGATGCTGGCATTTACTTCTCCTAGGTTGACAGGGATGCCTTAGAATGAGAATCAGCAGCTTATGAGTAGACTTATGGGGACTACCAGGAGTAAGTGGTGAACATTGAAAGGATAAAACTGGTTTGGAACAGACAAAATATGTTTAAATTGGACAAAATATTTGAATAAAATGAAAGAAGACATACTGATGGCAAAAATGTGTTCCACAAGTCATTAGTCATTAGGGAAATTTACATTAAAACCACAATGTTATATCATTATAGAGAATAGATTGACTAAGGAAAAAGTGTTGACAATACTTAGCAAGAAAGTGGGGTCACTGAAACTCACACACGTGACAGAAATATAAAATAATACCATCTCTTGAAAGGCTCTTTGTCAGTTTGATAGAATCAGGGGTCTGTCTACTCATGCTTCTCCATTTTTTAGGGTCCTCATGAAAGATTTTGATATCTCACCTTGAATTGTAACAATCCCTATGTGTCAAGTGTGGGGCCAGGTGGAGATAATTGAATCATGGAGGTGGTTTCCCCCATACTGTTCTCCTTGTAGTGAATACATCTCATGAGATCTGATGGTTTTATAAGTGGGAGTTCCCTGCACAAGTTCTCTCTTGTCTGCCACCATGTAAGATGTTGGTTTTGCTCCTCCTTGCCTTTCACCTGGATTGTGAGGCCTCCCCAACCATGTGGAATTGTGAGTCAATTAAACCTCTTTCCTTTATAAATTACCCGGTTTTAGGTATGTCTTTATTAGCAGCATGAGAACAGACTAATACAGATTTCTTGATTTCTATAGGTATCTGAGCTTGAAAACTGATGGCCTAAAGTCACTCAACACTTCGGGCAATGTTGGGTGATCAAGGTAAGAGATTATATTTGGGTGTAGGCCAGGTTACAGCCAGCATCCTTGGATTGCTTTTTTTTTTTCCTGGAATTTCCTGTGGGTTAAATATGTATCTATAACTGTGGCTATAGATATAACTTTTATGTGAATAATGTATGTGTTAGAGGTGAGGGGCATTGTTAGTATGCAATAAAAAGATTGAAAGATAGGATTTTGGCTATGCTTATGAGGATTAGTGCATTGAGTAATTACAAATGTCACAATGATTTAGAATGAGTACAAAAATCAATGTTAGGCAAACTATTTCTCTGTAAACATTAAAATTCTGCTTTGATGTGATAACAATCCTTAATTAAGATGTTTGTAATCAGCTTATTTAGTCATCTATAGTGAGTTAAGCTTAGCAAGGGCAACATGCAGTATGATTCACTGGGCGGTGAGAAAAATACTGTATTAGTACAATTTTTATTTAATTTTAACTTAAAAATAATAAGCACATTCAGTTAGGAAGCTTGCTGGTGAAGATATGAGAGCTCCACAATCCAGAGCTGTTGATAATACCAGCAGGAGTCACTGACTTACTACTGCTGAATTGAAGCATAGTAAAGTATACATGTGCTTTGCAAGATATAATTATGGATTTTATTATCTAGTGTTGACCCTCAAAAAATAGAAAAGTGGTTTAAATAGATTCCTACTAATGTGAAACACAAGCAAATGGCAGAGCTAATATGGGTAATGTGAAATGTTTGTAACCCATATTAAGTCGTAAAAACAATGGCAATCAAAATGCCTGATAACACATTAAGTCAAAAATTAAATTATGAAAGAGATTATTTTACTGTATAAATTCACATTTATTTTTAGTGTTGATGACCTTGCCTTAGTTAACGTTTTGACTAGAGTTAGTATAAACATGGTAGAGATTGCTAGCTCTGCATCAAAGACTAGTATTATTCTGTAGTTTAAATTGTTGCTGAGAATACATTATAAGCCAAGAAATAAATTTCCAAGCCCACTTTGCCAATACAATATTAGCAAAACTGATGTATGATCCTTTTTGCCCAGGCCTATAAAAGTCTTTTCTTCCACCTATTGGATGCAGTCAATGTCTAGGGTGGCCATGAAAGTCCTATGTTAGCCAGGGCTCCCACATGAATAGATTTCTTTCCTCTCCTAGCCCCTTTCCCAGTACAATCTGATTTCATAGGAGCAATAAATAAACATGTATTTAGTAAGCCAATAAGATTTCAAGATTATCAATAACTTTTATATTCATTTTACCAAATATGTAGCTTGCATTAAATTATTTCATAATGACATAATTGGTATAAGTTTTAAAATATAAGCATCTAACACATGATAATCAATATGTATTTATTTTCAACAACATTTTAAGTCTAGATAATTCCTCCAATACTCTGCAAAATTTCCCTAAACAATGACAAATGTGAAGAAATGTATAGATCGAGTTCATAGGAAATGGCAGCAAAGTGCCTTGTTTCTCTAGATACTGTTGAACGGGCAGAGAAAAATTTCAAAAGTTTGAAATAAATATTTTAAAAAATACATAGTGTGAGAGGTTCCAGAGATGGATAAAAGTACAGATTCCTAATGTGTTTTAGATTTTGGCATTTGCTACTTTGTATTTCTAGAAAAGATACATAAGACAACTATTCTTGTGAGCCACTAAGAAAAAATATACCAGGAAAACCAAAAGTGTACCAATAAATTTTTTTTCTACTTTCATGAGAATAAACAAAAAGACTTAAAAAATCTTTTTTTTGAGAGATAAGGTTTATTTGCATCATTCATAGGCAATCCTGAGCAGCAAGTATACATAAAGTACTAATGAGCAAAATTCTACAAGAAAAGCCAATACTGTTTGTTTGTTTTAATAAAAATGAAGCTTTTTTTTTAACTAAGTGGAGAGTTACTCTGAAAATCTTTGTGCCAGGCAAGAGTTCACTGGTTACATATTAAAACATTCTGGAACTGCATATTAATTTTTAAGATGTAAGTCACTTCATGTTATAAATTTACTGATTTTATTTTGTTTTGGGATAAGTAGCTATCAGTTGTAAGGTATACAGCAGATATTTTGACACAATTAAGAATGATAATAATTAAAACTTATATATTGTTACCTATGCTTCTGACACTGTTTAAAATTTTTTTCTACCAATTTTATTCAATTAAATTTACACATAATACAGTGCACCAGTGTTTGAAAGTATCAGCCTTTTAAATTTTTCCTATTGTAGGGGATAGGTACTAGTACTTGGTTGTGGTTTTAATTTACATTTCCCTGGCAATTAAAGATGTTAAGTATCTTTTTATATGTTTATTTGCTGTTGTTTATTTTGCTATGCAGTAAAATACTTTGTGAATTTTTAAAAATTAGGTAGTGTGCTTTCTTATAATTGAGTTTGTCGACCTAAAAGGAAGAAGCTGAGGCACAAAATATAATTTAAAGCATTTACTTGAGCCAAAGTGAAGACAGTTTTCCAGGAGCTCATACCCAAGTATATTTAGATAAGAGCTCTCTTTAGCCTTTGTTACAAGGAGGTTTCTAAAGGCCCAAATCGAGGACAAGGAGTGGGTTGGTACAAAGTTGTTTATCAAGAATTCTCATTGGTTTACAAAAATAACATTGATAAGTTATTGGCTATACATTGTTAATCTACGGGTATGGGTTATAGTGTCTGGTGGGGGCATTGTTAGGGTACTTTATAGCTACTGTGGCAATAGCAAGCAGTTTCAAGAGATGAATGCATAGTTGAAAAGCGGGGAAGTAGGACAGGGTTGCTGTCTCATTTTAATTCTTCTCTGGGATACTTTAAAAGAATTCACACTCTTCAGATAAAAGTTCCTTTCTTTTCTCAAGTTGTAAGAGTTCTTTATACTTTGTATACAAGCATTTTGTCAACTTTATATGATGCAAACATTTTCTTACAGTCTATGGCTTATTCTTTCATGTTAATGGTTGACTGGAAAATTTTGATGAATTTCAGTTTATCATTTTCTTTCGGTGCACATGATGCTGAATCATAGGTCATAAAGTTGTTCTTCTGGGCTAGAAGTTATATAATTTAGCTTTAAGTTTAGGTCCGTGAATCACTTTGAGTTTACTTTGTTTATGGTTTGAGAAATGCTTGAGGTTTTTTGTTTGTTTTTTGATTTTGCTTCCAAATGGAAAACTATTTCAAAATGGATAAGAGACTTAAATGTGAAATATAACACTTATGAAACTTGTAGAAGAAAGCGTAAGAGAAAATGTGTCACTTTCACATTGGAAATGAATTTTGATACTTTGGCCAAATCATAAGGAAAATAATTTATGAACTTCATTTTACAAAAGCTTTTACCCTGTGATACATTGGTAGAGGATGAAAAGATAAAGCCTGATTGCTTATATTTGTAAATCTCATATCCAATAAAGAACTTATATCTAGTATATATAAAGAACACTTAAGCATCAATAAGACAGCATACAATCCAATAAAAAAGCAACGTATCTGAACAGAAACTTTATTATATAAGTCATATGAATGCCAAATAAGCCATAAAAAGATATTCAATATTATTTATTACTGGTGAAATGAAAATTTAATTGGTCATGAGATAATTGAGAATGGCAGAGTAAAGAATTTTGAAAATTTTTTCTCATCAAATCAATGAGAACATTGACAAATACTGTAAAATCAACTTTTCAGAACTTTTAAAATTAACTGGAAATTAAGCCTGGAAAATATTTAGAAAGGATTTATTCAAGAAAAATAGCTGAATCTAGGTAAGAACAGCAAATTATACGGCAGTTTGACATTTTAATTCCGTTCCTTTTTTGAGGCCTTGAAAACCAACAGCATGATAAAAAACAGGAAAATCCATCAGTCACTGGCGGAGGCTGATGAGGTTTGAATATCTCAAAAACCACATTTCCAGAAAATTGTATTTGATCTGTCAGTTCCTTGGAAAACTCCACTGAGATATTGCCCTGTGCTAACAGTCTTTTCCCAGGAGCATCTGTATACAAACAAAGGAAGTAACAATAACAACAATGAACAGTGAGGAATTGTTCAACATTGTTGCTTGGTGAAGCAGCAATAACAGTTGCAGCGAATAACAAGTTGGCCAAAAAATTAAAAAGGAAAAGCTAGAAATGAGATGTCCATAGGGTCTTTGAAAAGCTCTGGCATATTTCTGGAATTAGAAGGACTCATTTATGTGTAGTAGTGTTCGTCTCATCAGGGATGTGGGATACCAGGAAAGACCTGAGTATGTCCTCAGTTGTCACCTCTGTCTGATCTTGAAGCTCTGCACAAGCAGTACATGAAGGTGAAAGCAGAGCTGTAAACTTGGTGCCTGAGCGTAGAGAGTGTGCACTAAAATGTTATGCAAAGACTCCTAGTAAAAGCTTGCAGACTTACTGGTTCCAGGCATTTAAGGAAATCCCTGTTCAATCATTAGCCCAGTACTAAGATAATTGAATACTGGGGGAGCTACACAAAACAAAGAATGCAGACTTATAGAATTAGTTTAAGAAAAGTCACTAAACAAGCAAACAAAAACAGTAAAACCCTTGGTGGAGAGGGAATCTAATTTTCAGAGTATTATATTATATTATATTATATATTTTTCTGAGTCGGAGTCTTGCTCCATTGCCCAAGCCGAAATGCAGTGGCAACATCTCGGCTTACTGCAAACTACACCTCCCAGGTTCAAGTGATTCTTGTGCCTCAGCCTCTTGAGTAGTTGGGATTATAGGTACCCACCACCACACCTGGCTAATTTTTGTATTTTTAAAATATTTATTTATTTATTTTTGAGACAGGATCTCACTCTGTTGCCCAGGATGGAGTGCAGTGGTACAATCTTACCTCACTGCAATGTCTGCCTCCCAAGCTCAAGTGATTCTCCCACTTCAGACTCCCAAGTAGCTGGGATTAGAGTCAAGGGCCACCAGTCTGGTTAATTTTTGTATTTTTAGTAGGGACAGGATTTCACCCTGTTGGCCAGACTGGTCTCCAACTCCTGACCTCAGGTGATCCTCTTGCCTTGGCCTCCCAAAATGCTGGGATTACAAGCATAAGCCACCATGCCCAGCCTAATTCTTGCATTTTTAGTAGAGACAGGGTTTCAACATGTTGGCCAGGCTAATCTTGAACTCCTTACCTCAAGTGATCCTCCCTTAGCCTCCCAAAGTGCTAGAATTACAGGCATGAGCCACCACGCTGGCTTATATTATTTTAAATGTCCAATGTTCAATAAAAATTATATACATGCAAAGAAACAAGAAAGTGTGTCTCACACACAGGGCAAAACAGCAGTTAATAGAAATTGTTAATGAGATCACCCAGATGTTGGACTTAGAAAAATACATGTAAATCAATGATTTCAAATTTGTCTGTATCAATTTGCTAGGGCAACTGTAAAGAATACCACCAACTGGGTGATTTAAACAACAGAAGTTCATTGTCTCATAGTTCTGGAGACTAGATGTCTGAAATCAAGGGACTGGCAGGGTTGGTCCCTTGCTGAAAGCTGTCATGATAGGATCTGTTCTTGGTTTGTAGATGGCGTCTTCTCCTTTGGTCAAAATTTCCTCTTTTTATAAGAACACAAGCCACACATTTAAGGTATACAAGTTGATCTTTTGATATGTATATATATTGTGGAAAGATCACTACAGTCTAGAAATTAATGTATCTGTCAACTCATGTAAGTAAATTTTTTGTTTTGTTTTGCTTAATGAGAACACTTAAGATGTACCTGTAGTGACTGTTCATAATTTTAGGTTGCCTCAATATCATTTAAATATACAGGTTTAACATTCTCATGCCAGAAGCAGGGCTCAGTTACCCCTGACACAGTTTCCAATACTATATCCCACCCAAATGGCTCCAGCTGCTGGCTAGAGATAAAAAAGTACTTGGACTCGGGAAGGGGAACCCATTCCACACCCCAGGGCCTATCATGGGGAGCGGGAGAGGGGGAGGGATTGCATTGGGGAGTTTTACTGATATACAATGATGAATTGATGAGGTGCGACGAGTTGAATGGGGGCCAGCACACAAAACATGGACAAAATATACATATGTAAGAAACCTCGCACCGGTTATGGCACATGTACCCCTAGAACTTAAACGTATAAAATATATATATTTATATTATATATATAATTATCTATATATTTATATTTATTTATTTAATCTTGGCAAAATGCCAAAAAAAAAAAAAAAAAAAGTAAAGGCATCTCTCCTGCCAGGCAAGCTGGGCTCCTTGTTTTCCCTCTGATTTCTTTAAATGGACGGTTTAGATATTTGCCCATGAACTTAAAATGACAACCTCTCAGTCACAGAATGACCTCCTGCCCCCCAAGGGGATGGGATTACTGGTGTGGGCCAATGCCCCAGCCCTGAATATGTTTATTAAAGATGTTCATTCAACTTGTCCCAAATCATTTAGGTAAGTGGAAATGTGATGTTAACCCAGGCCACTTGTGTCCTAAATCCATGCCTTTAATCTGCTTCTGGAGATTAAAGATAGATATCAATGTTCCTTTGTAGCCTTCCTTGTTGTGTACATTTCTGTGTATGTGTGTGTGTGGGGGTGGAGGGGCAGGCAGGGAGTGAAGGGTGTTTAATTTTAATTTAGATGAGATTATGATTTTCTCAACTTTTTAGCAATTTATCATGGATTATTTTTACCTAAATGCCTCTTTCAATTTTACAGATGTAAATATATTCATTTAATTCTGCATCAAAATAATTATATGTAAAATAAAACACCAGGAAAAAAACCTAAAAACTTGAAGTAGGAAATAACATTCACTGAATTCTTTCATTAAATGCTTATTTATATGAATTATGATGTTCCACTTTTCAAAACACCAAATCCAGCAATTCAATTTCTGGCCTCTAAAACTTACGATCTAAGGTTTCTTTCTAAATATACATTGAAAATAGTGTTGATTTTAGGGAGTCATTTTTCTCCTCTATAGCAATGATTCAGTGAATAATTTTAGCAGTATATTTTCCTACTTTTATCTTCATAAGTAAAATAGAAAATCAGCTTGTTCATACATTCTGCTTATGAGAGTTTTAGAAAATCTTAATGCTACAGACACCACAAATATGTAGACAGATCACTTGCCTCTTCACCTTTTCCTCCCCATTTTCCCTTTTCTTGAAAATTACAGCTTGCCTTGGACTGTACCAGCTGGTGCCACTTGGGATAATAAAATAGCATGAACTTGGGTACGATAATTTATTACATTTATATCATGACTTTTTTTGGTACTATAGTTAGCCTGCCAGAGCCTCAGATTTTCTCCTCTGCTTTAATTTGTAAATTGGTCGTTAGTACCTGCTTTATGTGGTTATTAGGGACAATAAGGAGATAGTTAAAGCACTAGTTAACAGCCTGGCACATGACTGGTTTTTCTTTAAGTTTGTCCCTGTCTTCTTTCTTCTCAGTTTGTCTTCTTCCATTATAGCATAAGATGATCCATTATAGCCCCTTCTTCATAACAGCTTCTTAATTAACAGTTCATATTTTTAAATAAAGCAAATAGTGGTTTTATTCCATTAAAAAGGGCAACTTTGAGAGGTGAAGCCAGCTGGACTTCCTGGGTCGAGTGGGGACTTGGAGAACTTTTCTGTCATACAAGAGGATTGTAAAATGCACCAATAGCACTGCTCTGTCAAAACACACCCAATCAGTGCTCTGTAACTAGCAAGGAGATTGTAAAATGCACCAATCAGTGTTCTGTAAAAACACACCAATCAGAGCTCTGTAGCTAGCAAGAGGATTGTAAAATGCACCAATCAGTGCTCTGTAAAACGTATCAATCAGCATTCTGTAAAATACACAAATCAGCACTCTGTAAAATGCACCAATCAGCAGGATCCTAAAAGTAGCCAATCACAGGGAGGATCGAAAAAAGGGCACTCTGATAGGACAAAAACAGAACATGGGAGGGGACAAATAAGGAAATAAAAGCTGGCCACCCCAGCCAGCAGTGGCAATCCAATCAGTTCCCCTTCCACGTTGTGGAAGCTTTGTTTTTTTGCTGTTTACAATAAACCTTACTACCGCTACTGCTCACTCTTTGGGTCCATGCCATCTTTAAGAGCTGTAACACTCACCACGAAGGTCTGCTCCATTCTTGAAGTCAGCGAGACCATGAACCCACCAGCAGGAACGAACCCTGGACACAATTTGTTTAGCTAACTGGTTATTAATTTATTTATGTATATATTTGCAAACTGGAGTTATATACCAAATGCCAAATTTCATGATAGTAAAGCAATTAAATAACTCTACTTAGTGACATGTAGGCAATTAACTTCTGAATTCTTTGAACATAAAAAAGAAAATAGTATTCCAGTTAACAATTATAGGACCATGAGAAGAAAAAGTGAAAACTTGAAACATGACAGGTTATGGTAAAATAATTCAAATACAGTTTTAGTTTTATAAAATTGTGACTTCCATGACTTCAGTTCAGTTCACAGGTAGAGTGAGAAAGTTATAAAAATGTTGATTTGTTTCAGTCAAAACAAACATAAAATGAAGAGAAATATTTGTGAACAACTAAAGTGCTTAATACTACTTATAGAACAATAAAACATGATGTCAACAGGTGGTAACCATGAGTATTTTCTGAATAGGAATGCTCATAAATCTGAGAACCATCAGATTTATATACATTTATATTCTATACATTTTCTTTATAGTTGATACATTTTGATTTTATGTATATCACTGGAGATAAACCCAAAACCTAGACACCTTAGGATTTTTTTTCCTTTTCTACGTCAGAATGAGAAAGGGGATTTTAGTGGGGAGTGGAGAGGGAAAGAGAAGTGGTTGTTATTTATAAGATCTTAAATAAATTTTATTAGTGTTGAAGAATGTTTGCCTAGATTAGCGTGTGTGTGTGTGTGTGTGTGTGTGTGTGTGGCTGGCTCTATGAATCCATAAAAGAGTGGATATCAACTTAGATTCCAAGCTGCCTCCAACTACTCATTCTACCACTTACAAGCCATGTGACCTTGGGCAAATTAATTTATTTGTTCTTTAGTTAAGTCACCTGTAAAATGGAAAATGCATTGGCACCTACCCCATAAGATTAAATTTTTACACAGGTAAACTACTTAGAACAACAAATATGCTATAATAATTGATATGGTTTGGCACTGTGTCCCCAACCAAATCTCACGTTGAATTGTGATCCCGAGTGTTGGAGGTGGGGCCTGGTGGGAAGTGATTGAATCATGGAAGTTTTTTCTAATGGATTAGCACCATCCCCCTAGTGCTGTCTCATGATAGAGTTCTCACACCATCTGGTTGTTTAACATTGTGTAGCACCTCCCCCACTTTTTCTCTCTCTTTCCTGTTGGCTGTGTAAGATGTTCTTGTTTCCCCTTTGGCTTCTCCCTGAAGCATCCCCAGCTATGTGCACCATATAGCCTGTGGAAATGTGAGTCAATTAAACCTCTTTTCTTTATAAATAACCCAGTCTCAGGTAATTCTTTATATCAATGTGAGAATGGACTAATACAATAATTATTCAGATATATTAATATATTGGTTTTGTGATGATTATTATTTCTCATGCTTCTCTGTCCTGTGCATCATCTCTTCAAATTCCTATTGAATATTTATATCAACAACATGAACATTTTAACCATTACATTTAACCTAGAAATCTTACTTGGGTATATTATTCTACACAAAGCCCTCATTCTTGAGGAGGTATTTATAAGGTATTCTATTACAATAAAGAATAATCAAACAGTTGCCAACTGGAAAATGAACTGATATATTGTTGTCAGTTCATATTGTGAAAGTTTAAAAATAAATGGCTACGTTTCTGTATTGACTCAGAAATGTCTGGATATACTGCAGTAACAAATAATCCCCAAATCTCCTTTTCTGAAAAATAGCAATGCTTCTGATGCGTGTCACCCAGAGTGTCTGTCATCATCTCAAATGTTGGCTCTCTGTACAAAAGGAAAGAGAGAACGTAGGGAAGTAGCCACTTGTCTCATCTTTGGAAAGGTAATGTGTAAATTTACCCACGTTTTATTGGTAAGAGGAAATAAAACGGGCATACATATTTTCAAGTAGATGAAGTTCAATCAATCATAAAGGAGAGGAGAAAGAGCCAGAATATGTGTGAAAATGCTAAAAAGTACCACTGTTTATATCAATTGACCTTGAGGAATGGATATTAGAAATGTAAGTTGCCGATTAATTAGTATCCTGTCACCTAATAAGTTTGTCACTATATATGTTGTCATTAACATGGATAAAAATGCAAAGACAATTATTGTTATGTTTCTTTATACTTCTTCCTTTTGTATCTCTACTGTAGGGAACATATCTTTAAGAAAATAAAAGAGGAGAATAATAAGTAACTAATTTGAATCAGCAATAAAATGTCTCCCATTAAAAAAAAAAACCCAGGACAGCATTACTACAGAATTCTACAAAACATTTAAAGTGCTAATATCAGTTTTTCTCAAATTATTCCAAAAAAAACTGAAGGTGAGGGGATTTTTCCAAATGTATTCTACAAAGCCAGAATTACCCTGATATCAAAAACAAAGAAAGCCATAAGAAAAGAAAAAAAAAAAAAGAAAGCCACATGCTAATATTCCTCATGAAAACAGATGCAAAATCTTGAAAACATACTAACAAACTGAATTCAACAGCACATCAAAAGGATTGTTCACCCTGATCAAGTGGAATTTATCCCAGGGATGCAAGAAGGTTTCAACATATGCAAATTTATGAATGTGACATATCACAACAAAAGAATGAAGGACAAAAAAGGCATGATCACTCAATAGATGCAGAAAAAGTATTTCATAAAATTTAATGTGTCTTCATAAAACCTTTCAACAGAGTAGGTTTAGAAGGAATGTACCTCAATATACTAAGGCTATATATGACAGAACCACAGCTTACATCATACTGAATTGAATTGAGAATAGCTGAAACCTTTCTCTATAAGATCTGGAAAAAGAAAAGAATGCTTATTTTCATAACTGTTAATTGATGTGATACTGGAAATCCTAAGCAGAGCAATCAGGCAAGTGAAAAAAATAGAGGGTATCCAGACTGGAAAGAAAGATGTCAAACACTCCCTGTTTGCAGACAACATGATCTTACGCACGCACATACACACACATATATATCCCCAAAGACTCCAGCAAAACACTCTTTGAACTCAATAAATTGAGTAAAGTTGCAGGATACAAAATAAACAAGAATAAACCAGTAGCATTTCCATCCACTAAGAGTGAGTTTCCTGAAAAAGAAATCAAGAAAGCAATCCCTTTTACAATAGCTACAATAAAACACCTAGACATAAATTTAACCTAGATGGTGAAAGATTTCTACAATGATCAGTAGAAAACATTGATGAAAGAAATTGAAGATGACTCAAAAAAGTGGAAGACACTCATGTTCATAGATGAGAAGAATTAATATTGTTCAAATGTTCATACTACCCAAGTGATCTACACATTCAATGTCACTGCCATACTGCCATATGAGTAGATACATAGATGCATAGGATGGAATAGAAAGTGCAGAAATAAGCTCACACATCTACAGCCAACAGCTATGTAACAAACGTCTGCATACATGCAATGGGGGAAAGAACAGTTTTGTCATTAAATGGTGCTGAAAAACCAGATGTCCACATGCAGAAGAATGACACTAGAGCCTTAATCACTCATCATATACAAAAATTAACTAAGCATTGGTTAAATACTTAAACTTAAGATTTAAAACTGTGAACTATTGAGAAAACATAGGTAACAAAGGGGAAAAGCTTTTTGTCATTAGTCTAGATGAGGTGTTTTCAGATAAAACCTCAAGAGCACAGGCAACAAAATCCAATATAGACAAATGGGCTTACATCAAACTAAAAAGCTTCTTAACAGCAAAAAACCAACCTACAAAATGAGAAAATATATTTGCAAACTATAGATCTGGTAAGAGACTTATATCCAAAATACATAAGCACTCAAAAAACTCAACAATAAAAATACAAATAATCCAATTTAAAAATGGACAAAAGAAGACCTGAAAAGACATTTCTCAAAAGAAGACATACAAATGGCCAAATATATATTAATAAATGTTTGACATTACTAATCATCAGAGAAATACAAATCAAAACTGCTGTGAGATACCATCTCACTCCAGTCAGAATGACTGCTATCAAAAAAATCAAAGATAACAAGTGTTGGTGAAGGTGCTGAGAAAAGGGAGCTCTTACACCCTGCTGGTGGTAACATAAATCAGTATAGCCAAATATATGGAAGTTCCTCATAAAATTAAAATATAACTACCAAATGATCTAGGAATTTCACTACTGGATATATATATATACAAAGGAAATGAAATCAGTGTGTTGACAAAATACCTGGATTCCCATGTTCATTGCACATAACAGACAAATATGAAATAAATCTAAATGTTCATCAATGGATGAATGGTTAAGGAAAACGTGGTATAGATACCTAATGGAATACTATTGAGCCATAAAAAGAATGAAATCCTGTCATTTGTAGCAACATGAATGAACACGGAGGGTATCATGTTAAGTGAAACAATCCAGGCACAGAAAAACAAATACTGCAAAATCTCACTCATGTGTGGAATCTAGAACGTTATTCTCATAGAAATAGGGAGTAGAATAATCATGTCAGAGCATGGGGAGTGTGGTGGGGGCAACTGGGGAAAGACTGGTTAATAGGTACAAAGCCACAGTTAGATAAGAAGAATAAATTCTGGTGTTCTATTGCATAGTAGGCAACTAGAGTTCACAACATATTTCAAAACAGCTGGAGGAAAGATTTTTGAATGTTCTCATCACAAAGAAATGATAAATGTTTAAGGAGATGAATTTGCTAACTACCCCTTTTTGATCATTACATAATGTATACATGTATTGAAACATTACATTGTACCCTAGGGATATGAACAATTATTTCGTGTCAGTCGTTAAAAATAATCAAAGTGCAGGTTAAATGAAAACTTTTTAAAATGTTTACTGTATGGCCTGGGTTTAAATTTATCTTAAGAACATTATATGGACTTATGTGCCATATAAATTGTATTAAACAGAAATAGGGTTTGAGTGGACCTTAAATTTTCAGAGTCTCTGCACTTACCCTGCCCACTTTGGCACCAAGTTGTTGTATCCAATTTTTGGTAAAGTCCTTCAAATTCATCCAATTCTTAGAATTTTCTAAATTTGATGTTAGAGTCCATGCTTTATAAAAAAAATAAAAGGATTAATTGAGACTGACTATGGAATGAGAATTGCATAAGTGAGTCTTTACATTAGATTTAAACATATTCTCTATATGGATTGCATGGTATACATTCATACTTATACCTAAAGAAATCCACACCAAATACAGTGGAGGCAAAAGGCTGGTTCTACCTGGTGGTCTAAAACATGGAAATGTTTCAAACTAGCAATTCCATTTAAATGCAGTTGAAAGAGATAAAAAGGCAATGTGGGCATCTAGTTGGATGGGATTAACCCTGGGCTATGGAGAAAGAAAATTGCTTGCAGCAATATATTGAATTTTTAAAACAGTGAAGTGGGATCATGGCAGGAGATGAGTTTGTAAGGAAGGCTAAATAATAGAAGCAATTTAAATACCACAATCAGTTTAATGTTTGTACTTCTTTGCTTATGAAATAAATATAAAAGTTACTGCAACCTCATTATTATCATTCTTCATAAGATATTTTGTTTCATTCTCCTATACAGATTTTATAAGACATTAACATTTTAAATAAAACATTCTCAATGGTACACCTTTAAAGTTCTTTTTTCATTCACTAATTTATTGATTCAACAAAATATTCAGTGCAGATTTTCTAATTAAAAAAGCAGAGTTCCCTTCTTTTTAGTTTCATGGTGTTCTTTATCTCCACTGACGATATTTTATCACTAGGCCTACTTTGGCCTACCAAAATGCTGGGATTATAGGCATGAGTCACCACACCTACCTGATAATGTACTGTTATGCGTTATAGGAAATAACCTCATATAGGCTGGTCTTGAATTCCTGGGTTCAAACAATCCTCCTGCTTCAGACTCCCAAAATGCTGGGATTACAGGAATGAGTCACCACATCTACCTGATAATTTTTGTTTTGAGTAATAGGAAATAACCTCTTTCTTTACCTCTTGTAAGAGGTAATCTGTCTCCACAAAATATTTCAAGTTAAAATTTATAACTTATTTCTGATTGGTTAGACATAACCAGAAAGTCCTTGAATCCACTTACGTTGGGTCTCATGCAGTACCTTATAGAATAATGTAAAAAATGGTGTCGATTATCTCCCAGGAAAATTTTTGTATTTCCATACTATTTTACTTGAAAATTTATGTTACCTCACTGAGTCCTTACAGATGGTGTTATGGGGTGACTTGTGTCACCTCAAATTCATATTTTGAACTCTTAATCCCCAGAACCTCAGACTGTCACGGTGTTTGCGGAGACGGTCTTAAAAGAGGTAATTAAGGTTAAATAAAGTCATGTGGACCACCTTAGTCAAATCTGACTAGTGTCGTCATAAGAAGAGGAGATTTGGACCCACAAGAAGAGACACCAGGGACACATGGGTGTGGACAAAAACCATGAGAGGACATAACGAGGAGGCAGCCATCTACAAGCCAAGGAGGGAGGCCTCACAGGAAACCTTAATCTTCAGAACTGTGAGAAAATACATTGGGTTTTCTCAATGAGTTGAGGTGAGGTTGTTCAAGCCACTCTGGTATTTTCTGATTGCAGCTCTAGTAACTGAATATTGATGGGTATGTAAAGACTTTTAGCCAAAACAAACAAACACATAGCACAAAGCACTGCATTTTTTTTTTTTTTTTTTTTTTTTTGTTTTAAGAGCAGAGTCTCGCTTGTCGCCGCAGAGGGCTGGAGTGGCAGTGCCGGATCTCAGCTCACTGCCAAGGCTCGCTCCCGGGTGCACGCCCTTCCTCCCTGCCTCAGTGGGCCATCCCCGCGGAAGTAGCTGGGACTACAGGCCCGCCCGCCACCGTCGCCTGGCTGTTTTTTTTTTTTTGTATTTTTTAGTAAGAGACGGGTTTCACCGTGTGCGGATGGTCTCGATCTCCTGCCTCATGATTCCACCTGTCTCGGCCTCCCAAAGTGCTGGGATTACAGGCTTGAGCCACCTCCCCCACCCGGCCCAGCACTGCTTTCTTATTACGTAATTAATTAAGTTCAGTAAAGTGCAAGACAAAGTTAGATTTTCTGCAATGAACATGAGCTTGTTCCACGTAACAAATTACACGTTTGAAGGGACCTGGAAAGGAATAGATTGGTGACCACAAGGAAAATGAAAATTAGGGCAGGTCAAAACCAGAAACACCATAACATTAACAAGAAAATCTTGGAAACCATGAAAAGAAGGTGGTTGCTCAGGGCGAACTTTCCATTACACTGGAATTTTTGGCTACATTTAAGGGTATAGCATAGGTTGGTGGGTTTTTGGGGGATTTTTTCCTAAAGACATGCTAAGGAACTTTTACTTTTGGAAATAAAGTGGCTGCAATGGGAGCTTCAACAAAAGCTCATTTGGAGAATACTAAAACATTGCTAAAATATTCAACTTATTTTGCTATTGTTCAGTGAAGTGTTTCAAACTTTCCTACTGAGCACTTCATGTTCAATCCCCAATGCAAATAGATTCAGTTCCAATTCATTTCATCCCCATGTTTTACTTATTTGTATCCTACTGAGCAATTTTTGATGCCAGATATTCTCTTTTTCTCCTATATTTTATATTTTATCTTTTCAATTTCCCACTGAGGAGTTTGCTAGATATCCTGTCTAGCAATAAGTTACATTTAAATAAGCATCATAGTTTTGGAATTCTAATGGTCAGTGACCATTCAGCTGAAAAGATAAAAAATTCTCTTTAAGATATGCATAAAGGAGTTACAAATGTGATAGATTAGTTCTGACCTTTTTAATAGGATTGATTACACTATATTTTAAAATAATCCCTTAAAATCTCTGAATGTTGTTGGCTGCTCGTAGGAGAAAGTTGTATTCTTTATGAGCACTACCAGATATCTATTAGTGATTAATGCTGGATTCTCATTAATGATACACAAAGGAATCATATCAAAAGTGGCAGATATCTGAACGCTGTCCTAGTGGTTTTGCATTTCTCTGTGCTTTCTGTTAAACTAAGTTCTAAGAAAGCTTTCAGTCACAACCTATTCTTTGGTTAGAAATCTTTAGAAAACAGAAGAAAAGCAATGTATTTAAAGAAGAAAAAAGATGAAATTAGATGGTGAACTTTTGAGGGAATATTAGTAGAGAAGATAAATTTCTTGTTACCTGGAAAGCAGTGCTTTCTTCATTAAACTTACACCCATAATAAAAATCCAATCTGTTTACTACTATGATTGTAATATGTATTTCCTAGGCAACACTGAACTACAGCTACAAATAGGATCACAGCAATAGCCTTAGATAGTGTCACTCTAGTTTCGCTTTTCTTCACTTTGTAGGAATTTTACCATCCCTTTAAATGACACCTTCAAAGTTTTCTTTCTACAATTATTGCTCAAAATATGCCATCACATTTTAATTTATTTTATATTTAAGGAAGAAATTTCTTGTTCAGTAGGCAGGAGAGTGCATTTTAAAGACATTGTGGTTAATACAGCATGTGACAGCTTATGTCAATGACCAAGGGAGATAAATGATTCAATAGAATGGGAGGACTGATTTTTGTAGATAATGCTATCAAAAAATGACTCGACAAGAATTCTTGGAGAAAAGATAGAGATTAAGATTAGAGGACATGTATTTTATTGGACATGAGTGACAAGAAGCAATTATAAATATATTGGCATATATTCTGATTGGTAGATGTGGTCTTAGGTACTAATGGAAATTATCTTCTAATTGTTCAAATTTTCCTGCAGGGAAACCAAAGGCATGTTCTTTAGAGATAAGAGACTATGCCAAAGGAAGTGATATAAGATTGAGGAGAAAGGAAAAAAAATGCATAGTCGAGCGTAGAGATTGAATCAATTAGGAAGATGAGATCTGATTATCCAGTTCCATGAAAGGCCCATATCATAAATTTAGAGTCCATTCAGTATGGTTAAATGTTTTAGTCTAGAACTACTCAGTTGCAAGACAACAGGCATAGTGCAGGTGAAGTGTGGAGATTTGTTACATGGGTATGACAAAGAGAGTCAGAAGATTTGAGGATGTTTGCATGGGAGGGAGTCATCAGGCAATAAAAGCTGAAAAAGGAAAGAGACCATGTAAGAAAAAAGAAGGCAGTGAAAAGGTGGTAAATCAACAAGAAGAGGTGATTAGTTTATAAAAGTGTCACCTTTATTGGTAATGACAAAGTCTAAGAAGATATGACTATGGGAATGACTGGTGAGGCCAGATGTATAGTGTCATGATTGAGGGAGAGACCAGGGTATAGGAAGGATTGTCTATATTAGGATTTCTCAATGCAAACACTATTCACATTTTAGGCTGGATAATCGTTTGTGCACTGCAGAATGTTTAGAAGAGTCGCTGACTTCTACTCACTGGATGTTAACAGCATCACATCCCATGCCCCAGTTGTGACAGCTTAAAATATCTCTAGACATGGCCAAATGTCTCTGGAGGGGGGCAACTCATTCCCAGTAAAGAACACCATTAGATATACATGCGTATCACCCCAAAATGAAAATTGAAATGAAAATCACTAAGAATGAAAATACGAGTGATGTTACAGAGTGACAGTAAGTCAGAGTCCAAAATTAAAAATGAAGATGTTATTGTTGGATCACGTGAGATTTAAATCAGGAATGTTTAGAATGGTGAATGAGAAGGGAGAGAGTGGTCTAGACGTGCTGAAATGAAAACCTCAGTTCCAGGATAAGAGATAAGAGGACACTGAGAGAGAAAAGAGCAATTGTTAAAGATATTCTTGAAAGAATGGGCTGCAAGGGAATCTCTATACACAGAGGAGAGTCAGATATAGTAAGAGAAGGAAGAAAAGAAAATATGCAGAGAGAAGGTGAAGGCTATGAAAGATTTTACTGATGATGAAAATAGAGTATCAGAAATGTGCAGTATTGTAGCAGGACGAGCCACAGACAAAACCTCTCAGACACCGAGTTGTAGAAGGAAGGGCTTTATTCAGCTGGGAGCATCAACAAGCTACTGCCTTAAAATCTGAGCTCCCCGAGTGCACAATTTCTGTCCCCTTTAAGGGCTCATAGCACTAAAGATTTCATGTGAAAGTGTCGTGATTGATTTGAGCAAGCAGGGGGTATGTGACAGGGGCTGCATGCACCGGTGGTCAGAGTGAAACAGAACAGGGCAGGGAGTTTCACAATGTTCTTCTATACAATGTCAGGAACACCGGTTTCTAAGTCATGAGTTGATTTTTAACTACTGGGTTTAGACCAGGCAGACGCAGGCCTGGTTCCGGGCCTGGTGCTGGGCTGCCTGTCTTTGGTTTTACTTCATTGTTTTTTCTTAAAACAGGTACTCAGTATAAAATAATATAAAACAATAGGAGAGGGTCTGTCTCTTTCCTCAGTATGAGGGTTCAGGAGTCAGTTAGGGGTGAGGGACAGAAAATAAAATAGTGTGTAGAGGAGTTTATGAGAATTAGGGCTCTAGAAGGGAGGGAAGTGACCTGGAAGGTTTTGTAGTCAAGGTGTGTAAGGATTTCTTTTAGATGAATTAACCACTAGTTTAAAGAAAACATTTTGTCTTTGTTAATGATTCTTCCCCCTCTCCTTGTAACTAAAGGATCCCCTGTATCAAGTGCTGCTGATCCCTAGCAGGTGAATGGTCTTGTACCAAAGATAAATTTAACAGATAACTTCCTGTGTAAAACAGAAAGAAGACAGGTCCTCTATTGACTTGACAGGGTAGGGAAATTCAAATTCCTTTACAGCAGTTAAATTGGAAGGCAGTGTGTGTGTGTGTGTGTGTGTGTGTGTGTGTGTGTGTGTGTCTAGAGACCAAATTGAAATTATGTAAGGATGAAAGACACTAAATTAAAGATAGGACTGAAATGAAGGAGGCTGGAAAAGTGTAAAATTAATTATGGGATAAGTAAAACAGGAGGGAAAATTAAATAACTAGTTGTATATTTGCTAATATATAAACAGCAAATCTATGCTAAAGGATTTTAGTGATACGTGAACATATTCTCTTTTAAAGAGTGGTAAATAAATTTGAAGAATAAGCAAAGCAACCTAAGGCAACGCTACAATGAACCCTGTGTATCATGTGCCCGAATGGCGTAATAACTATGAACAATACAGTTCTTTTCCAATTTATTTATTTGTAGGAATATGTTTTCAGAAATCAATGATTGAAAAGTTATAATTTGACAAAATGATTTATAGTTTATATGAAAGAGAAACAGGCTGAAATTTTTGAGGAAAAATAAAAGTAGAGAGTACTACACTTTCAGATATTAAAATATATATGTAGAACAACTAAACCAGTGTGCTTTAATAGGCCAGTTGAGTGGGTTTTCTAAAAATAGATCACAGACTATCCCAAAGATATAAAGCAATGGGATTTGGTATAACGATAGATATAGAGATCAATGAAATATAACTGACATAAAATCAATGCAATTTCTGGTATTTAGCCAGAAATAAACCTGTGTATTTGTAGTTAATTGGTTTTTCAGCAAAGGTGCCAGGATGACTAAATGCAGAAAGAAGCCTTTTCAGCAAATAACTCTGGGACAACTAGATAATCACAAGAATGAAAATGTACCCTTTTTAAATGCCATATCCAAGAATTAACTCAAAATAAATCAGAGATATATATGTAAGAGCTAAACCTATAAAGCTCTTAGAATAAAAGACAGGAGTACATTTTCATGACCCATTTTCAATGGTTCTTTAGATATGACATCAAAATCACAAGCAACAAAAGAAAAATTAGATAAACCGAATTGCATCAAAATTAAAAACTTTTGTGCTTCAAAGGATACCAGCAAGGGAATGAAAAGACAACACACAGAATTGGAGAAAATATTTGCAAATCGTATATCTGATAAACGACTAGTATTTAGAAAACAAACAACTAGATAATACAAGACAAATATCTTATTAAAAATGAGGAAAGGATCTAAATATCCAAAGAAAATAGACAAATAGTCAGTGACTACATAAAAGGTGCTCAACGTCTTTAGACATTAGGAAATGAAAAATCAAAAACAGGAGCTACCACTTCACATTCATTAGGAAGGCTGCAGTAAGACAAAAAAAAAAAAAAAAAGAGAGAGAGAGATAATAGCAAGTATTGGTGAGAATGTGAATTTGTCGAAACTCTCATTAATCGTTGGTTGAAATACACTGGGGCAGTCACTTTGGGAAACAGCTTGGCAGTCCTTAAAACAATTAAACATAGAGTTACCATATGACCCAGGAATTCCACTCCTATGCATACAGGCAAGAGAAATGAAAGTATGTGTACACAAAAACTTGTACCTCATATTCACAGCGGCATTATTCATAATAGTTAAAAGCAGAAATAACCCAAATGTCTATCAACTGATGAATGGGTAACATAAGAATGTAATATAGTATTATTCATAATAAAGAAGAATAAAGTAGTGATGAGTGCTATATGCTAACATGAATAAACTTTGAAAATATTTGTGTAATTATGTAGTGAGCATATTATTTCTCTAATAGTAGCTTTGTTTCCTGACTCCACCTCACAAATTCAATGGTCCCGCCCAAAATACAGAAAATGTTGTTCCCTATTGCATTGTTGAATGGCCACGCTATGAACTCTCATTGCCTCACACTTCGGTGAAAGAAATAATCACTACTGAAGGTAATCACCTAACTAAATCTAGTTAGTGTTCAATTTTAGAACTGCTTTATGTCATTCAAAATAATGGATTTTAAAAGTCAAACTTAAGATTCTATTCATGTTTCTCAGGAAAATCCTATTACTTATTTTAAAATTTTGTTATATACTTAGAAATGTTCTTTTGTCCTTAGTTCACAAAAAGGATATTTTAAAACATTACATTGTATATATGGATTGTCAAGTCATCATTGTAATTTTTTCTTTATATGTGTTACATATTTGGAATTAATATTACTAATCACATAAAAATTTATACATCAGTTAAAATAAACAACGGGAGTGGACTTCCAGTTTTAACACCCACATGTAACAGGCTTGGAAGTCATTAGTCCCATCTTTACAACAAAGAAACACTTGACAAACTGAAAGTCAATAACTTTTCCTGGACCCTTCAGAGACCTAATGTCAAAAGGCTAATGGCTGACCTGAAAGGTGGAGAGAAACTCACTCAGAGTAACACAATTGAGATCTTCTTACTTAGAGGAGAAGCCAAGAAGCCATAAATAAGTAGGGACACACATATGATCACTTTGGCAAGTCACTGGAGGCCAAGTGTGTGGAGCAGCCTGAGAGTGAGAAAGTCCTGGGAGCTGCAGTCCCAGGAGGCTTCTTCATTTGTGGTCATTACCTTCAGGAACTCCCCAGGGCTCTCATGGCGAAGATTTGACAAAGATATTCTGGCAGGTCTGACAGAGAGAGGGAAGCATAATTATTGTGAAGTGTATTCTGACCCTTCTTCATTAAAATGGCCTTATTTCAAAGCCTACTCCATCTGGAGGAATTTTACAACTCCTTCTGGGTTTCCTGTCTCATCTAAGAGAGAAATATATCATAGTTAACAGGGACCAAGGATTCAAGGAAATGTATTTGAAATACCAGGGAGACAATAGGGGGATGGGAAAGAAAGATATCACTAGAGAAATATGAATGAATGTCACAGTCCTGAGACACACACCCACAAAAGACTGACACTTAGTAGAAATATTACAGAATGTCCCCCACATCCCACACCTTACTAACACACCAAAAGGGCCCCTGCATAATAACAATGGATTATATCAGAAAAAGTCGAAAGATAAATGCTGCTTTCTTCAATGGTGTGTACTTATAAAGCCCCAAATCACAAGAGGACCAAAAAATAAAAAATAATAAGAGGAAACTAGAAGACTTTGAATCTCTGACACCTGCATCTATAATACACACTAAACACACCCTAAAATAGCCAGATCAACAAAAATCTTTACACTATACAATGTACTTCCATTCTTAATATCTGATGTGTTTGAATTTCAGCAACAACAACAAAAAATGAGACATAAGAAGAGGCAAGACAACTCACATTCTAGAGAGACAAAGCAATAATCAAAACCATATTCCAATATAGCAGAGATATTGGATTTATCAGAGAGGTAATTTCAAATAACTACAATTAACATGTTAAGAGTTCTAATGGATAAACTGGATAGCTTGCAAGAGCATATAAGTAATATAAGCAGAGATGTGGAATTTGAAGAAAGATTTTAAAAGAACTGACAGAAATAAAGAACTGTAACATAAAATAATGCCTTTGATGGGCTTATTAATAGACTTGATATGGCCAAAAAAAAATTGGTGAGGTTGATTGACAATAAAGACTTCTTAAAACTGAATTGAAAAAAATATTAGAAAAGCCAAGCATCCAACAACTGTGGAATTTCAAAAGGTGTAAAGTATGCCTAGCTGGGTTATCAGAAGTACAAGAAAGAGACAACAGAGGACAAATATGTAAAATAGTAATGGTGAAATTTTTTTTCAGAATTAAGGATGGACACTAAACTTAAATGCAAAACATAAAGCTATCAATCTATTAGAAATAAACAGAAGAATATCTTTAGGACCTAGGGCTAGGCAAAAAGTTCACATAAGTGACACCAAAAATACAACCCATAAAAGAAAAATTGGCAAATTGGGCCACATAAAATTAAAATTTTTTTCTGTGAAGGACCCTGTTATGAGGCTGAAAAAAATAGGTGAGAAAAAATACCTGCAAACCATATATCTGATAAAGGACTAGTTTCTAGAATATATTTTACAAAAACTCAATAGTAAAGAAATAAGTATTCCATTTAAAAACTGGGCAAAAGACATGACCATTTTACGCAAGAGGATGTTCAAATGGCATATAAACAAAGGAGACCATGTTAAACATTGTCAGAGAACTTTAAGAACAATAATTAAGGGTGCTGTGGAAATATAGGGTACTTTTTTAAAAAAACAAAAATAAACACCTCCCAATAGGAAAGCAGTTTATTGGGAACTATGCATACTACCTGTTTTTGGCTTGGGTTAATATTTGAAAACTCAAAGGATTTGGTTTTTAAAACCCATTAGTGCTGGCTGCTAATGGCTCATCAGTGATTATCTCTCCATGAGTTTCCCTAGGCTAAAGAGAGTATCCTTGCCAAAGGTTGCCCCCCTTAGGATGGCGGAAGGCAGCCTGTAGCCAAAGATGAATAGTTGTATGGGTAAAAAGGACTGAACTCCTTGCCTCAATTGGGATGATTCCTGGGGGCCAGAACTCCCCATGGGATCTGCTGAGGTCTTTGTTGTGACTGCATCCCATCCCATCTTAGAGACATCTCTGTGGCACGCAAAGGCACTTTCTGTTGACATGGGAGGTTTTGTCCAATACCCTAGAAAAAGGGCTTGGCAGGAATAAGAAGACCTAGTCAATACTACAGGATAATTGATCTCTTCCAACTCTAGCTCATAAATCCTACTCACTGTATGGTGGCCAATATCTTTTGCCATTTTTAATATTTTAGTTTACTTTAAAATTGTTTTTCTAGTAATGTGAATAGGAATAATTTGCAGAATAGCCAACTACATTTGATGAAAGAACTGAACTGCCTGTACTTTCCCTAATTGTATTACTTGTTCTACCTTACTTTGCTATTTCAAAATAAATTCTTTTTGTCAAATTAGTGAGATAATTTTCCCATCATATTAGAATAATGTTATCTAAACCTAATGATTTTCAATGCTCATTTTGAAAAATATTCACTTTGCTACATTTTATTAGTAGGCATTTTACAAATTCTCCATTACTACCTAATTGTGCAAAATGCTCTTGCCTACTTTTCTTATTAAAGGCAGGTTTCAAAATGAAATCTCTACCTTAGCATTTAAAAATAATTATTAATTTCATGCCTACTTGCTTTCTATGTGTTTTACTCCTGATATATTTATACAGATCTTGCCTATTCTTTTCATCCTTTAAATAGCATTAACTGCTTTTTCACTGTTCTCATGTTTATTTGTGGATCTCAAAAATTGTCTTGCATCCTAACTTTCCTCCTCGAACCACAATAATCCCGATTTTCATCATTAGGTTTTCAAAAGATTACTTTTTGGAACACTGAAAAGGATATTTTGTTTTCTAAATTACACACTTGAGGAATATACATATGTTATAATTGTGTAAACATGGGTTTTTCTCTGCCTTTATCTACAGAAATGTTGGCTAACATCTGTACCAAGTCCATAGTCAAAACTTCACTTTCTAATGTCTTTAGATAGTTTTCTAACATTTCAAACCATTTAACACCAGAAAGTGATTTAAAAATTATTTATTAACATAAAAATTATTTATTCCATCAATAGGTGGGTATTTCTAATTTATTTTTTAAATTTTCCTCTAATTATCCTTATTTTTTCTCCTTAAAATCAGATTATTTAAGAAATATATACATCATAAATGTATTTTCTGGTATTCTTCATGTAATATTGAGTTTCAGGGCTAGAAATGACTTTAAAAGTCCTCCAATTATATCATGATACAATGCAGATTCCATTCTTAAGAAACCCTTAGCTGGCTGGGCATGGTGGCTCACACCTGTAATCCCAGCACTTCAGGAGGCCAAGGCTGGTGGATCACGAGGTCAAGAGATCAAGACCATCCTGGCCAACATGGAGAAACCCCAACTTTACTAAAAACACAAAAATTAGCTGGGTATGGTGGCATGCACCTATAATCCCAGCTACTCTGGAGGCTGAGGCAGGAGAATCACTTGAACCCAGGAGGTGGAGGTTGCAGTGAGCTGACTACACTCTAGCCTGGGTGACAGAGCGAGACTCCATCTCAAAACAAAACAAAACAAAACAAAACAAAACAAAAAAGAAACCCTTAGCCTCAGGCTCCATTCACACACTCACCTCTCATATGATGTTGTAATTGCCTCTTAAGTTTTTTCAATTTTCCATGCTGGCATCAGTCAATCTCCCAAATGCAAACGTCATTGTATGGCATTTGTTGAACGTTGTTTATTGTCCTATTTCTACATTTTTCACTCCTTCTCTATCTGCAACTTTAGCTCTACACATTTACATTTTTCTCTATAGCTCTCTACCCAAAGATAGAATATTTTCATGAAATAACTCTATGATCTTATTGTCAGAGACAAACTTTGAGCTGTTACATCAGTGAAAAAACTCAGGTGTTCAATTCCAATGGTTGGATGTAGAATAATTGTCTATAGCACTCTATGTCCAAGTCAGGCATTTGAAAGAAAATAAGAAAAAAGAAGCACAGATCTCTAAAATAGACATGCCATGATTGGAAGCATCCCAACCTATGCATGCATGAAAGGGGAGTGACATAGTAGGGTAGGAAGGAATATAGGAAAAAATGTTTGTTTGGATGTCCAATTTTCAAGCAAGTTCTTCCACTGAACTATTCAGTCTTCTGAATGCTACTTGTTTATTAAATTTTATGATAAAATACATATAACATAAAATTTATCTTTTAATATTTATACTTATGTTTCTTCTAATAGCTTTATAGTCATACACCTCATTTTTAGGTATTTGATCCTTTTTTACACAGTTAATTTTTATGCTGTGATATAGGATCCTACTTCTTTCACACATGGATATACAGTTTTCCCAGAACCTTTCTCAAAAAACACTCTTTTCTTCATTGCATGGTCTTGACATCCTTGTTGAAAATCCATTGATCTTAGATATATGGGATTATTTCTGGAAACATTAATTTATATGCCAATCCTTATGACAGTACCACATAGATTACTGTAGCTTTGCATTAGATTTTGAAATTGGGAACTGTGAGTCATCTAACATTGTTCTTTTGTTTGTTTGTTTTGCGTATTTAGGGTTCCTTGCAAATCTACATTAATTTTAGAAACAGTTTTATCATATCTGAAAAACAAAGGCTGGTTTCTGTGTCAAGATGACAGCCTAGAGTTGCTCATGTGCACCACTCCCATGGACAGGAAACAAAAGGGCCAGTGAGCACTGACCCTGCAGGCCAGTCCCCTGAGAAACCAAGTCGGGACCCAACAAGGTAGCAGGGGACTCAACGAGCAGAAAGCACAGCGTGGAGCCAGGAGAACCTCTGCAATATGAGAAGGAAGGAATGAATGAGAGCACAGTGGGGGATTCACACTCTCCACAGGGACTTGTGGGAATGTGAGAATCACCCTGTCACCCCGTGCCCCCTCACTATGCTTCTAGACTGAGGCAGAGAACCTCCCAGATGTTTTGTGAAGGAAGCTTTTGAGTCAAAGGGAGCATCTACAAGGCTAGGCCCCAGAGAAACTAGTGCTGGTACCATAGTTGCAACAGAGGCCACAGTTGCAGTACAGTGCAGTGCAGTACCTGGGAGGAGTAAGATTGCTCCATCCCTCTTGCCGGACAAGGCTTAGCACTAGCTTTTGGTCCAGTGATCCCAATTCTGTCTGAATTCAGCTAGTAGCTACAACCTCTGTTTTCCTACAAAGCACTTGGATGGCAGGGCAGGTGACCCCACTCACCCCTGTCACTGGAACCCAGACAGGCAACACCTGCTGGAGCTTCCAATCCAGTGGTCCTACTTTTGTGTGGATTCACCTGGAGAGGGGCATGCAGGCTCCTGCTGTTCCAGGAAACACATGGATAGCAGGGAGAGTGACCCAATCTACCCTGACACCAGTAGCCAGGTGGTTTCACTTGCTAGGACTTCCAGCCCAGCAGTCCCTCTTCTGCATGAACTCAGCTGGAGAGCACAACCTCCTGTTGTCCTGGAAAACACCCAGATGGGTAACTCCATCCACCCTCGCCTCTCATAGCCAGGCAAGACATGCCTGCTAGAGCTTTTAGCCCAATGGTCCTAATTCTGCCTGAATTTACTGAGGGATGTAGCTTCTTCTTGCCCTGGAAAAACCCAAATGGCAGGGTGGGAAACTCTAGCCATCTGCACCTCTTGTAATCAGATAGGTCACATCTGCTAGACCTTTCAGCTCAGTGGTCTTGCTTCTGTCAGAACTCTGTTGGCAGGTGCAACAGTGTGTTCTCCCAGGAAACACTTGAATAGCAGAATAGGACTGAGCTGGCAAGGATATGACCTGTCTGCCAACTGTAGCCCCTGCCTAAGGAAGACCTGTGGACCAGAACATCCAGCAAAATAAACATAGGCACAGCATCAGTAATCAGAAGTGCTCCTCCTAGATTCAGGAGTAGATTAGAATCAAGCCAGTTGGCTGAAACCACCTTGTACAACAATTGAACCCCCAAGGGCATCAAACAGGATAAAAGCATGAAATAAAACCCATCCAAAGAACAACACTTCAAATGCTGAAGGAACATTAGCCCACACAGATGAGAAACACACACACACACACACACACACACACACACACACACACACACAGTGTAAGAATTCTGGCAACTCAAAAAGCTAAGTGTCTTCTTACCTCCAAATAACCACACTAGTTCCCCAGCAATGGTACTTATCCAGGCTGAAATGGCTGAAATATCAATAATAGAATTCAGAATATGAATAGGAATGAAAATCACCAATATTAAGGAGAAAGTTGAAACCCAACCCAAGGAATCTAAGCAATACAATAAAATATACAGGAGATAACAGACAACATGACCATTTTAAGAAAGAACGAAACTCTAAACTGATAAAGCTGAAAAGCTCACTTCAAGAATTTTATAATACAATTGCATGTAGTAACAGTAGAATCAAACAAGCCAAGGAAAGAATCTGAGAGCTAAAAAGATAGGTTCTCCGAAATAACTCAGTCAGACAAAAATAAAGAAAAAAGAATAAAGGAGAATGAACAGATACTGAGAAATATAAGATTTTGTAAAGAGAACAAATCTATGATTCATTGGCATCCATGAAACAGAGGGAGAGAAAGCAAGCAACTAGAAAAGCATATTTGAGGATGTTATCCACAAACATTTCTCCAACCTCACTGCAGAGGCCAACATTCAAATACAGAAAATGCAGAGACACCCTGAGAGATACTATCCAAGAAGACTATCTTGAAGACACATGGTCATCATATTCTCCAAGGTCAAAATGAAAGAAAAAAATGTTAAAGGCAAGTGGAGAAGAGGAGCAAGTCATCTACAAAGGGAACCCCATTAGGCTAATAGTGGATCTTTCAGAGAAACCCCACAAACCAGACAAGATTGGGGGCCTATATTCAGCATTTGTAAAGAAAATAATCCACCAATAATTTCATGTCTTCCCAAACTAAGTTTCAGAAGCAAAGGAAAAATAAGATCCTTTTTAGACAAGCAAATGCTAAGGGAATTTATTACCAATAGGCCTGCCTTGCAAGAGGTCTTTAAGGGAGTACTAAATATCGAAGGGAAATACCCTTACCAGCCACCACAGAAACATATTCAAGGACATAAACCATTGAAACTCTAAAGCAACCACACAATGAAGACTGTGTAATAACCAGCTGACAACATGATGACAGGATCAAACCTGCACACATTAATATTAACCTTGAATGTAAATGGGCTAAATGCACCAATTAAAAGGCACAGAGTGGCAAGTTGGATGAAGAAGCAAGATCCAACTGTATATTATCTAAAAGAGACCCATCTTACATGAAATGACACCCATAGGCTCAAAGTAAAGGGATGGAGATAAATTTATCAAGCAAATGGAAAACAGAAAAAGACAGGGATTCGAATTGTAATTCCAGATAAAACTGACTTTAAACCAACAATTATGAAAACAGGGAAAGAAGGGTGTTACATAATGGTAAAGGGTTCAAATCAACAAGAATACTTAACTATTTTGAATATGCACCCAACAAAGGAGCACCCATATTTATAAAGCAAGCTCTTAAAGACATACACGGAGACTTAGATAAGCACTCAGTAATAGTGGGAGACTTCAATATTACACTGATAGTATTAGATCATTGAGGCAGAAAACTAACAAACATATTTGAAACATGAACTCAATGTTTAACCAAATGGGTCTAACAAACCACTACAGAAAGATCCACACAAAACCAACAGAGTATGTATTATTCTTATCTGCACATGGCACATATTCTAAAATCAACCACCTAATAGAACATAAAACAATCCTCAGCAAATTGAAAAACAATGAAATCATACCAACCACACTCTTGGACCATAGCACAATAAAAATAGAAATCAATCATAAGAAAATTTCTCAAAACCATAAAATTACATGGAAATTAAACAGTCTGCTCCTGAAAGTTGTTTAAATAAACAATAAAACTAAGGCAGAGATCAAGAAATTCTTTGAAACTAATGAGAATAAAGATACAATATATCAGAATCTCTGGGAAACAGCTAAAGCAATGTTAAAAGGGAAGTTGATAGCATTAAATGCCCACATAAAAATTAGAAAGATCCCAAATTAACAACCTAACATCACACTGAGAGAATCTAGAGAAAGAAGAGCAAACCAGAGAATCTAGAGAAAGAAGAGCAAACCAACTTCAAAGCAATCAGGAGGCAACAGACAACCAAAACCAGAGCTGACATGAAGGAAATTGATTGTAAAAATATACAAAATATAATTGAGTGCAGGAATTTGTTTTTTGAAAGAATAAATAAGATTACCTAACTGCTACCTAGACTAATAAAGAAAAAAGATAGAAGATGCAAATAAACACAATCAGAAATAAAAAAGGAGACATTACCACTGAGCCTGCTGAAATACCAGAAAACCCTCAGAGACGGCTATGAGGACTTCTATGCACACAAACTAGAAAAGCTAAAAGAAATTAATAAATTTTTGGAAAAGTAGAACTTCGTAATATTAAACAAAGAAGAAACTGAATCCCTAAACAGAATGATAACAGATTTCAAGTTTGAATTCATAATAAAAAGCCCACCAATCAGAAAAAAAGCCCAGGACCAGATGTATTCACAGCTGAATTCTACTGGATGTATAAAGAAAAGCTGGTACTATTCCAGTGGAAACTATTCCAAAAAACTGAGGAGGAGGGACTTATTTCTAACTCATTTTATGAGTCCAGCATCACTCAGATACCAAAACCTGTCAGAGGCACAACAAAAAAAGAAAACTTCAGGCCCAACAGAAATGCAAAGATCCTCAACAAAACGCTAACAAACTGAATTCACCAGCACATCAAAAGCTAATCCACTATGATCAAGTAGGCTTTATTCCTGGGATACAAGGTTGGTTTGACATATGCAAATCAAATCAATAGATGTGATTTATTACATAAACAGAACTAAAAAGATACCGCATAATCATTTCAACAGATGCAGAAAATTATTTTAATAAAATTTAATATCTCTGTACGTTAAAAAAAAAAAAACCCTTAACAAATTAGGCAATTCAGGACCATGCATCAAAATAGTAAGAGCCGTCTATGACAAACCCACAGTCAACATCATACTGAATGGGCAAAAGCTAGAAGCATTCCTCTTGGAAAGCAGAGTAAGACAAGGATGCCTGCTCTCACCACTCCTATTCAACACCGTAATAGAAGTCCTAGCCATAGAAAGCAGGCAAGAAAAAATAAAAGGCATTCATATAGGAAGAAAGAAAGTCACGCTATCTTTGCTTGTAGATGATATGATTTTAGGTATAGAAACACCCTCGTCTCTGCCCCAAAGCTCCTAGATGTAATAAAATAACTTCAGTAAAGTTTCAGGATACAAAACCATTGCGTAAAAATCAGTAACATTTCTGTACATCAACAACCTCCTAGCTAAGAGCCAAATCAAGAATGTGATCCCATTCACAATAGTGACAAAAAGAATAAAATGCCTAGGAGTACAGCTCACCAGGGAGGTAAATGATCTCTACAATGACAAATATATAAAACTACTCAAAGAAATCATAGATGACAAAACAAACAGAAAACATTATATGCTCACTGTTTGGAAGAATCAATATTGTTAAAATAGCCATAATGTCCAAAGGAATTTGCAGATTCAATGCTATTCCTATGAAACTACCAGTGACATTCTTCATAGAATTGGAAAAATCTATTTTAAAATTCCTACGGAACTAAAAGGGAGCTTGAATAGCCACAGCAAAACTAAGCAAAAAGAACATAGCTGAAAGCATCATGTTATCCAACTTCAAACTATACTGCAAGGCTACAGTAACCAAAACAGCATGGAACTGGCACAAAAACAGACACATAAACCAGTGGAACACAACAGATAGTCTAGAAATAAAGTTGCACACCTACAATTGTCTGTTATTCAACGAAGATGACAAAAATAACCAGTTGGGAAAGGACTCCCTCTTCAGTAAATGGTACCAGGATAACTAGCTGGCCATATGAAAAAGATGGAAACTGGACCCCTTTCTTACACCATATACAAAAGTCAACTTAAGATGGATTAAAACTTAAAATGTAAGACTTAAAAGTATAAAACCTCTAAAATATAACTTAGGAAATACTATTCTGGATGTAGACCCGGACAAACGTTTCATGATGAAAACTCCAAAAGCAATTTGCTGCAAAAAACAAATAAACAAACAAAAATAAACAAAAAAAAAAAAAACGAAAAAACAAAAAAAGTATGAACTAATTAAACTAGAGCTTCTGAACAGCAAAACAAACTATCAGCAAAGTAAATAGTCTACAGAGTGAAAGAAAACATTTGCAAACTATGTATCCAACAAAATGTAATATCAAGAATCTACAAGAAACAAACTAATCAACAACCAAAAAACCATAACCTCATTTAAAAGTGGGCAAAATAATCGTACAGACACTTTTCAAAAGAAGACATACATGTGGCCAATAAACACATAAAAATGCTCAACATCACTAATAATTAGAAAAATGGAAATCAAAATCACAATGAGATACCATCTCACACCAACAATGGTTATTACTGAAAAGTCAAAAAATAACTGATGCTGGCAAGGTTGCTGAGAAAAGAGAACACATACACTGAGGGTGGGAATGTAAGTTAGTTCTCACTAACTAACATACATTATGGAAAGCAGTATGGCAATTTCTCAAAGAGCTAAAAACAGAAATCCCATTCCATCCAGCAATCCCATTATTGGATATGTACCCAAAGGAATACACATTGCTCTAGCATATAGACACATGCATGCATATGTTCATCACAGCACAATTTACAACAGCAAAGACATGGAATCAACCTAAATGCCCATCAATGATAGACTGGATAAAGAAAATATGGTACATATACACAATGGAGTACTATGCAGCCATAAAAAAGAATGAGATCATGTCCTCATGGATGGAGCTGGAGGCCATTATTATAAATGAAGTAATGCAGAAACAGAAAACCAAATACTGTATGTTCTCATTTATAAGTGGGAGCTAAACATGAATGCAAAGAAGGGAGTAGACATGGATGCCAAGAAGGGAGCAACAGACACCAGGGCATTACTGAGGGTAGAGGTTGGGAGGAGGGAGAGGATCAAAAAACTACTTACTGGGCACTGTGCTTATCACCTGTGTAACAAAATAATATGTACTCCAAACCATCGTGACACACAATTTACCTATATGACAAACTTGCACATGGACTCTTGAACCTAAAATACTAATTTTTAAAAGACTTGGAAGAGAAATTCCCCATGATTTTGGGAAAGCAGGGTTTTTCAGTTAAAATGTCAGAGTGACTCTTTGCTCTGGCTGATTCACTGAGCAGCTGCACAATCTCCCATTGACTTATGCACATATCCAGCCTAGTATGACTTCACTGTTGTTATAAACAAGCACAGTGCCTTAAACTAACAAATGGGCACATTATTAAATCAATTGTTCCGAAAGGGGAAAAAGTGGAGAATAAAGAAAAGATCATGCTGCAAAAAAAAAAAAAAGAGCCAATTTTGATAGGCACTGCATTAAAAGTGTGTGGTTCACTTGGGAGTATTGCCATCTTAATAATATTAAATTTTCCAATTAATGAATAAGTGATGATGTTCCACTTATTTAAGCCTTCTTTATAGTTACCTAGCAAAATATTAGTTTTCAGTGTAAAAGCCTTATATCTTCTAGTTAAATGTACTCCCAATTATTTTATTCTTTTGATGCTATTATAAAGGGATTTAAAAAAATTTCCTTTTGAATTCTTCGTAGCTAGTGTATGCAACTGATTTTTTTCCTTATAAAGGTTTTATTTTAGATATTTTATTTTTCAAAGATTTATAATTGACATATAATGATTGTCAATTTTATGGGGTAAAATGTGATGTTTTGGTACATATATACATTATATAATGATCAAATCAAGGTAATTAGTATATTTATATCCCTAAACATTTACCATTTCTTTAGGATGAGAACATTAAAAAAAATTCTCTTTTTTTTTCCATTTTGGAATATACATTATTGTTAAGTTCAGTGATCCTATTATGCAATAGAAACACCAGAATTTATTTCTCTTATCTAACTGCAGCTTTGTACCTGTTGACCAATCTGTCCTCATCTCCCTCTCCCAATCACCCTCCCCATTCTCTGATAATCATTATTCTACTCCTTTCTTTTGTGAGAACAACATTTTAGATTCCACATATGAGTGAGAGCATGTAGTATTTGTCTTTCTTGGTTTGGCTTATTTACTTAACATACTGTCCCACAGGTTCATTCATGTTGCCAACCATGACAGAATTTCATTCTTTTTTATAGGTGAATAGTATTTCATTGTGTATATATAACAAATTTTCTTTAATTGTTCATCTGTTAATGAACATTTAGGATGATTTTATGTCACGGCTATTATGAATAGAGCTGCAATAAACATAGGAGTGTAGTTATCTCTTCAAAATACCAACTTCATTTCCTTTGGCTACACACCCAGTAGTGGTATTGCTGAATCATATGGTAATTCTGTTTTTGATTTTTTGAAGAACATCCATACTTTTCCACAATCGCTGTTCTAATTTACATTCCCATCAGCAGAATGTAAGGGCTCCCCTTTCTCCACATCCTCACCAATCCCTGTTAACTTTTGATTTTTTTCATAGCATTCATTGTGACTAGATCAAGGTGACATCTCTTTTTGGTTTTAGTTTGTATTTCCCTGATGATTAGCGATGCTGAGCAGTTATTCCTACATCTGTTGTTCATTTGCATGTCTTCTTTTGAGAAATGTCTATTCAGGTCTTTGGCCCATTTTAAAATCAGGCTATTTGCACTTTTGTTGTTGGGTTGTTTGAGTTCCTTATATATTTTGGATATTAACTCTTCATCAAATGTATGATTTCTCATAGGAAGAAAGATAAAATGTGGACGGGGGAGAGGGCTAAAAGAGAATGCAAACAGTGGGGCTGTATCCTTCTCACAACCATAACATACTCATACCTGGCACAGCACAGGGCACAAAGTGGGCTCTCTTTTATAGGTTGTCTCTTTTGTTTATTGGTTGTTTCCTTTGTTGTGCAGAAGCTTTTTAGTTTGAGGTAATCCCATTTGTCTACATTGGATTTTGTTGTTTGTACTTTTGAAGTTTCATCCAAAGACTTCCTGCCTAGAAGATTTTCCCCTATGTTTTTTTCTACTAGTTTTGCAGCTTCAGGTCTCAATGCCTTTAATCCATTTTGAATTGGTTTTTGTATATGACGAGAGATAAGGATCTCTTTTTTTTCTTCTACTTAAGCTTGTTCAGTTTTTCCAGCACTATTTATTGAAGAGATTGCACTTTTCCCATTTTGTGTACTTGGTACCTTTGTTGAAAATCAATAAACTGTAAATAAGTGGGTTTGTTTCTAGGCTTTCTATTTTGCTCCATTACTCTATGTCTGTTTTTATGACAGCATTTTTGTACTTTGTTTACTATAGGTTTTTAGTATGTTTTGAAGTTGGATAGTGTGATGTCACCAGCTGCATCTGTGTGTGTCTGTGTGTGTTTCTGAAGACTGCTTTGTGTGGTCCTTTTTTTATGGTTCCATAAAAATTTTAAGATTTTTTTCTATTTCTTTGAAAAATGTCATTGGTACTTCCATAGAGATTGCATTGAATTTGTGGATGACTTTGAGTAATATGTACATCTTAACAATATTTTGCAATTTATGAACATGGAATATCCATATTTTCTATGTCTTCAGTATTTCATCAATAGTTTATAGTTTTTATTATTGAGATCTTTCATCTTCTTGGTTAAATTTTTTCCTATGATTTTTTTTGTGGCTCCTGTATGATATAGAATTACTTTCTGGATTCATTTTTCAGATAATTTGCTATTGGCATATAGAAATGCAACTGATTTTTGTATATCGATTTTGTACCCTGTGACTTCAATGAATTTACGTATTAGGTATAATAGTTTTTGGTGGAATCTTTGAGGTTTTCTGTACATAAGATCACGTCGTCTGTAAACAGGGACAACCTGACTTCCTCCATTTAAGGTTGGATGTCTTTCATTTCTTTCTCTTGCCTAATTGCTCTGGCTAGAACTTACAAGTGATTTTTGTCTGTTGGTCTTCTCTCTTGTAACATTGCTGAATTTGTTAATTAGCTCTAATAAGTTCTGGTATAAATCCTTTAGAATTTTCTCTGTGTAACACAATGTTATCTCTAAATACAGTTTTACTTTTTCCTTTCTAATTTGGATGCTTTTTATTTCTTTATTTATTCTCACTGTTCTGCATAAAACTACCATTACAATGTTGAAAAGAGGTGAGAACAGAGGATGCTCTTGTCTTGCTTCTGAACTTAGGGTAAAGTTTTTCTCCATTTGATTATAACGTTAACTATGAGTTTTTAAATAAGCACCCTTATAATATTGAGAAATAATCTGTGTATTACCAGTTTTCTGAGTGGGTTTTTTCATGAAAGCGTGTTGGATTTTGTCAAGATTTTTTTGCACTAGTTGAGATGATCATATATATATATTTTTTAAATTTTTCTTTCATTCTAATGATATGGTTTATTATACTGATTTCATTCATTCTTGGAATAAATCCCACTTAGTCATATTATTTTAATATGCCGCTAGATTTCATTTGCCAGTTTTTATTGAGAATGTTTGCATCTATATTCATGAGGGATTTTTGTTTGTAATTTTCTTATGTCTTTGAATTAGTATTAGAGTAATGCTGGCCTCCTAGAATGAGTTAAAAAGAGTTTTATTTATTTTTTGGAAGAATTTATTTAGGATATGTGTTAATTCTTCTTTTAATGTTTGGTAGAATTCACCAATGAAGCCATCTAGTCCTTAGCTTTCCTTTGTTAGGAGGTTTCTGTTTTCTGTTTTTATGTTAGACCTAGGTCCCACTTGTCAATTTTTGTTTCTGTTGCAATTGCTTTTGTGGGCTTGGCCGAAAATTGTTTGCCGAGGGCAAACATGTGCAGGTTTGTTACATGGGCATATTGCATGATGCTGAGGTTTGGAGTATAGCTTCTGTCCCTCAGGTTGTGAGAATAGTACCCAATAGGTGCTTTTTCAAACCATACCCCTTTCTCTCCTTCCACCCTCTAGCAGTCCTAGTGTCTATTGTTCCCATATTTACGTTTATTTCTGTTCAATGCTTAGCTCCCACGTGTAACTGAGAATAGGCAGTATTTGGTTTTCTGTTTCTGCATTAATTTCCATAGGATTATGGCCTCCAGCTGCATCCATGTTGCTGCAAAGAACATGATTTCAATCGTTTTTGTGGCTGCATAGCATTCCATGGTGTACATGCACCACACTTTCTTTATCCAATCCATTTTTGATGGGCACCTATGCTGATTCCATGTCTTTGCTATTGTAAAGAGCACGGTGATGAACATGCAGAGTGCAAGTGCCATTTATTGATTTATTTTCCTTTGGTTATATAATCAGTAATGGGATTAAGAGGTTAAATGGTAGCTCTGTTTTAAGTTACTTGAAAAATCTTCATATTGCTTTCCACAGTGACTGAACTAATATACATTCCCACGAAAAATGTATAAGTGTTCCCTTTTCCCATAGCCACCAGCATCTGCTTTTTTTTTTTTTTTTTTTTTTACTTTTAATAATAGCCATTACAACTGGTGTGAGATGCCATCTTATTGTGGTTTTTATTTGCATTTCTCTGATGATTAGTGATATTAGCAGTTTTTCACGTGTCTTGGCTGGGCTGCTTGTATGTCTTCTTTTGAGAAGTGTCGTTTCCCATTTTTTTTTTGAGACGGTGTCTCACTCTGTTGCCAAGCTGGAGTGCAGTGGCACCATCTCGGCTCATTGCAATCTCCGCCTCCCGGGTTCAAATGATTCTCCTGCCTCAGCCTCCCAAGTAGCTGGGATTACAGGTATGCACCACCACACCCAGCTAATTTTCGTATTTTTAGTAGAGACAGGGGTCTCACCATGTTGGCCAGGATGGTCTCAATCTCCTGACCTCATGATCTGCCTGCCTCGGCCTCCCAAAGTGCTGGGATTACAGGTGTGAGCCACGGCGCCCAGCCCTTTCCCATTTTTTAAATAAGGTTGTTCATTGCTTGTTGATTAAATTCCATATAGATTCTGCATATCAGCCTTTGTCAGATGCATAGTTTATGAACATTTTCTTCTACTCTTTAGGTTGTCTGTTTACTTTGTTGACAGTTTCTTTTGTATGCAGAAGCTCCTCAGTTTAATTAGGTCCCACTTGCCAATTTTTGTTTCTGTTGCAATTGCTTTTGTGGGCTTGGCCGAAAATTGTTTGCCGAGGGCAATGTCAAGAAGGGTATTTCCTAGGTTTTCTTCAAGGATTTTTATAGTTTAAGGTCTTACATTTAAATATTTAAACCATCTCGAGTTCATTTTTGTATGTGGTGAATGGTAGGGTCTAGTTTCATTTTGCATGTGGCTAGCCAGTTATCGCGGTACCATTTATTGAATTGGTAGGTTTCTGATTACTGATTCAATCTCATACTTGTTATAAATCTATGCAGCTCTTTTATTTCCTCTGGAGTTAGTATGGATAGTTTCTGTGTTTTTAGGAATCTGTCCATTTTACCTAGGTTATCTATCGTAGTATTTTGCTATAAAACTTTTTATTTCTGCAAGATCAGCACTAATGCCTTCACTTTTATTTCTGATGGTGGTAATTTGAGTATTCACTTGTTTCTTATTCAGTCTAACTTAATATTTGTCAATTTTACTGATCTTTCCAAAAGACAACTTCTCATTTTATTGAATTTCGGTGTTGTCCTAAATTCTCTATTTTGTTCCTATCTGCTCCACTTTGTTGGTTTACTTACCTTTTCTTCCCTTCTGCTAGCTTTGGTTTATTTTGCTCTTTTTTCCTAGTTCTTTGAGAAATAAAGGTAGGTTATTAATTTGGTATCATTCTTCATTTTTAATGTAGGTATTTACAGGTATAAATTTCCTTCCAAGACATACAAAGCTAATACATTTTGTATGTTGTATTTTGTTTTTATTTGTCTCAAAATAAAATATTCCTAATTTCTCTGTGATTTCTTCTTTGACCATTTTTTGTCTGAGTGTATTGTTTAATTTCCACATACTTGTGAATTTTCTAGTTTTCATCCTGATATTGATTTCTAGTTTTACTCCAGGTTATTGGAGAATAAACTTCATATATTTTCAAAATTTGAAATTTTGAGATGTATTTTGTGACCTAATATACAGCTACATTAAAATGTTTTATGTAAACTTAATACAAAAAGTGTGTTTGCTCTGACTTGATAAGGTGTTTTGTATATGTCTGTTAGGTTCTAGTTTGTTTACTGTGTTTTTACAATTCTGTAGTTTCTAATTCATGTTCTTTTGCAATTCTTTATATATTGTTAAAAGTAGGATATTGATATTTCTAACTATTATTGTAGAAATGTCTGTTTTCCTCTTTACTTTTATCAATTGAAGGGGCTCTGTTTCTAGGTGTCTATGTGTTTGTAATTATTACGTCTTCTTGGTGATTGACCCTTTAGCAATTTGTATATTTTTTAATCACCTTTTATAATGTTTGATGTAAAATCTATCTTGTTTGATATCATTAAAGCTACCCTAGCAATCTTTTTGTTACTATTTCCATGGTACTTTTTTTTTTATCATTTTGCCTTCAGCCTATTTGTGTCTTTGGATCTAAAATAAGTATTTTAGATAGAATATCGTTGAATGATTGGTTATACAAAATCTACCACTCTTGTCTTTAACTAGAGAGTATAATCAATTTCCCTTTAATGACTAAGAAAGAGTCACTTACTGCTTCCATTTTGCTCTTTGTTTTTATATGTCATATCTATTTTTTCCTGTTTCCTCCTTATTGCCTTCTTTAGCATTAAATTAATTTTAATTAATAGATTTTATATTTAGAACCTTTTAGGATGGTAGAAAATTGAGCTGGTAGTGCAGAAAATTCCCACCTTTTCCCCCATTCATAGTTTCCCCAATTTTAAAAACCTTGCATTAGTGTCGTACGTTTGTTATAGTTGATGAACCAATATTGATACATTATTATTAACTAAAGTCCATAGTTTGCATTAGGGTTCACTCTATGTGTTCTATAATTCTATTACTTTTGACAAATGCATAATGTCACATAGTCACCATTATAGTTTTATACAAAATACTTCTACTTCCCTAAAACTCCATGTGCTTTAGCTGTCTATCCTCTCTACTTTTCTAATTAAACTTGCAACCAGTGGTCTTTTTACTGTCTCTATAGTTTTTCGTTTTCTAGAATGTCATATAGAACCATATAGAATCAATTTAAAATGGCTTGTTTTAATTAGAAGTATGCATTTAAGCTTCCTCTATGTCTTTTCATGGTTTCATATAGCTCATTTCTTTTTATTATTGAATAATATTTCATTGTATAGCTGTACCGGAGTTTTTTTATCCATTCAACATTTGAGTAATGTGTTGTATACTTTCAGTTTTGGCAATTATGAATAAAGTTTTTGTAAGCATCATTGTCTTTTTATTCTCTTAACAGTGTCTTTCACAAAGCAGAGGTGTTTAAATTAATGAAGTCTACTTATTAACTTTTGTTCATGGATTGTGCTTTTGATGTCTTACCTAAAACACATCGTAAAACCCAAGATCATCTAGATTTTCTCCTGTTATCTTCTAGAAGTTTTATAGTTTTGTGTCTTACATGTAGGTCTATGATACATTTTTTTTTTTTTTTTTTTTTTTT
>NW_016805053.1:595993-662378 GCF_001698545.2 Rhinopithecus bieti
TTTTTTTGAGACGGAGTCTTGCTCTGTTGCCCAGGCTGGAGTGCAGTGGCCGGATCTCAGCTCACTGCAAGCTCTGCCTCCCGGGTTCACACCATTCTCCTGCCTCAGCCTCCTGAGCAGCTGGGACTACAGGCGCCCGCCACCTTGCCCGACTACTTTTTTGTATTTTTTAGTAGAGATGGGGTTTCACCGTGTTAGCCAGGATGGTCTCAATCTCCTGACCTTGTGATCTGCCCGTCTTGGCCTCCCAAAGTGCTGGGATTACAGGCTTGAGCCACCGTGCCTGGCCCTATGATACATTTTGAATTAAGTTTTGTAAAAGTTGTAAGGTCTATATCTAGGTTCTTACATTTTGCTTTTTGCCTGTGGATGTCTTGTCACAGCATCATGTGTCGAGAAGGCTTATTTTTCTCCATTGAATTGCCATTACTTCTTCATCAAAGAGCAGTTTACACTATTTGTGTGAGTCAATTTCTGGGCTTATAAATCTGATTGAAGGCCCTTTGTTTTCTCTCCCTTTACAGTTTTCATCTTTCAGTGGTAGTGTTTCCTTTTGTTCAGGTGACAGTGTCATGCTTTTGTTTTTGTTTCCTCATGTTTATCAACTTATTGTAGAGGCAATGGAATGACACAGGAAAGAGTGTGGGCCTAGAGAGAGATATTCTTTGTTTCAAGTCCTGTTTCTGCCACTTAGTAGCCATGGGAAGATGTGGAGGGATTTAACTCATTCATGATAAAGAGAATAGGAAAACCTATTTCAGAAGCCAACTGACATGATTAAGTTGAAGGTAATGGACTGGGATGTTGGGGAACTCCTCTTCTGCAAAGACAAGGGAAAGAGACATGAATGGTTGTGAGAAACTTGACTATTAAGGCTCAGTTTTATAAATCAAAGGCGGAACCTGGGATATCTTTTCAGCTACCTTGGTCTGGCTCTTTTAAGTCAGATTGTTTTTCCTTTTTTTACTTCCTTTATATAAAATCATGAAAATAATTTTTGTGTGTGAATGCTGGGATTTTATAAAAACATTCGGCTTCATCAACATCTTCTGTTCTGTATCTACATGTTACCTGCTTTGTGCTTGGGGTTGATAAAAGTGAAGGAAACCTGGTCTTTAGGTCTGTGTGATTATTTCAGAAAGTATCTTAGCTAAGGAGGAATTCATTGTATTCAAACAAGGCACTATGCATTTGCCAGAAGTCGAACATTTCTGCCAACTCTTAAATAATCTCACTGTAAGAACAAAAATAAGATTGTTTGTAAAACTGTTGTAGCATGTTTCAAGGGTGGTAAAAATTCCCATGCTTTATGTGCTGTTAATTCAAGATCTTGAGGAGATTCTTTGTTAGACTAGGTAATCATCAATCCTTTAGATTTAGCTAACGTGCTTACTTTCTGAAGTCCCAATAGATAAAACCAATGCCATGTATCATATTGAACCATTTTATCTGTTGTGCATTTCTGCTTTCAGTGTCATTAGGATGTTGCTCATTTTCTAAGAAAGCCTCCATCTGTAATGAAATGTCATTGTTAATGAAATCAGGAAACCTTTAATGTTATTTAATCTGTGTAAAAGAAAATCAATATTTAGAGTGGAACATGTCAAAGAATGTATACCTGGGTAATTTTGATAATTTAGAATATTAAAAAATTAATATTGGTAATATTTTTTGAACTCTTAGTAAATTAAATGCATCACTCTGTCTTTATATATAAAAATAAGCTACTTTCTCATTGCATTCAGCTTTTTGTTACAGTGTTACACTATGTTACCAGTGTATATTAGATCCAGTAGTATATTAGATCCAACCTAATATACTACTAGACAGTAAGTGACTCAAAAACAGATATAAAATAGAAGTACCACAGAAAGATTGTGATATAGAGTCAACATTTCTGTTATAAAATGTAGATAAAACTTTCCTTTCAGCATCATTTTTATGAATTATAGAATAAGGCGTGAAATAATTCTGTAAGAAATTGTGCATTAATTGATCTATTAATTATAATGTGATAGTCTGGCTATCACTCCAGTCTGATTGAAGTTATATCTGAATTTAAATGTGAATCTTGCATTTATTATCCACATACTTTTTTTTCTTTTAAACTTTTATTTTATGTTCAAGGGGTACACTTGCAGGTTTGTTACATGAATAACTTGCATGCAGCTGGGGTTTGGTGTACAAATGATTTCATCACCCAGGTAGTGAGCATAATATCAGATCTTCACCCTCCTCTCACTTTCTACCCTCAAGTATCCCCTCGTGTCTATTATTTCAATCTTTGTGTCTATAGGTACTCAGTGTTTAGCTCCCACTTATAAGTGAGAACCTGTGTTATTTGGTTTTCTGGTCCTGTATTAATTTGCTTAAAATAATGGCCTCTCTAGTTGCATCCATATTACTGTAAAGGACAGGATTTCATTCTTTTTGGCTGCATAGTATTTCATGGTGTAAAATACAATATCCCCTAATGTTAAAAACCCTCAGCACACAAGGAACTGAAGGAACATAACCCAAAACAATAAGAGCAATCTATTACTCTTATTCTGAAGCCCACATTGAACATCATACTGAATGGGGAAAAGCCAGAAACATTCCCCTTGAGAACCAGAACAAGATAAGAATGCTCACTCTCACCACTCCTTATCAATATGGTATTGAAAGTCCTGGCCATAGCAATTAGGCAAGAGAAAGAAATAAAATGCATTTAAATAGGAAGAGAAGAAGTAAAATTATATTTATTCACAGACAGTATGACTCTATAGAAAACCCCATAGTCTGTCCAAAGGCTTCTAGAACTGGTAAACAACTTTAGTAAAGTTTCAGTATAAAAAAAATTCAACGTACAAAAATCAGTAACATTTCATATACAACTAATGTCCAAGCTGAGAACCAAATAAAGCACACAATCTCATTCACAGTAACCACAAAAAGAATAAAATACCTAGGAATACAGCTAATCAGGGAGGTGAATGATCTCTACAATGAGAATTACAAAACATTGCTCAAAGAAATTAGAGATGACACAAACAAACGAAAAAATCTTCCATGCTAATGGATTAGAAGAATCAATATTGTTAAAATGGCCATACTGCCCAAATCAATTCATGAATCAAATCTCCTTTCTATCAAACTACCGATGTCATCTTTCACAGAATTAGAGAGAACTATTCTAAAATTATGGAATTTAAACAAGCCAAAGTAGCCAAAGTATCCTAAGCAAAAGGAGCAAAGCTGGAGGCATCACATCACCTGACTTCAAGCTATACTGCAAGGCTACAGTAACCAAAGCAGCAGTTTGCTGATACAAAAACAGACATGTAGACCAATGGAACCGGTTAGAGAACTCAGAGGTAAAGACATACACTTACAACCATCTGACCTTTGGTAAAGTAGACAATAATAAGCACTGTGGGAAGGACTTCCTATCAATAATTGGTACTGGGATAACTGGCTGGCCATATTCAGAAGATTGAAACTGGACACCTTCCTTTTACCATATGTGTTAGTTCATTTTCACACTGCTGATAAAGACATACCTGAGACTGGGCAATTTACAAAAGAAAGAGGTTTATTGGACTTACAGTTCCACGTGGCTGAGGAGGCCACACAATCATGGTGGAAGGTGAAAGGCAAGGAGGAGCAAGTCACATCTTACCTGGATGGTGGCAGGCAAGGAGAGATTTTGTGCAGGGAAACTCTGTTTTTAAAACCATCAGATCTTGTGAGGCTCATCCACTATCATGAAAACAGAGCAGGAAAGATCCACCCCCTTAATTCAGTCATCTTCCACTTGGTTCCTCCCACTACACATGGGAATTGTGGGAGTTGCAATTCAAGATGAGATTTGTGTGGGGACAAGCCAAATCATATCACCATATATATAAATCAATTCAAGATGGATTAAAGACTTAAATGTAGGACCTCAAACTATAAAAACCCTAGAAGAAAACCTAGGAAATATCATTCTGGATATACACCTGGGCAAAAATTTTATGACAGAGTCTCCAAAAGCAATTGCAACAAAAACAAAAATAGATAATGGGACCTAATTAAACTAAAGAGCACAGCAAAAGAAACCATCAACAAAGTAAACAGATGGCATTCAGAATGGAAGAAAATATTTGCAAACTTTGCATCTGACAATGGGCTAATATCCAGAATCTATAAGGAACTTAAACAATTCAACAATAAAAACAAAAAACAAAAAACAAAAACATCATCCCCATTGAAAAACGGGCAAAGGATATGAACACAGATATCTCAGAAGACATACATGTGACCAACAAGCATATGAAAAAATGTTCAACATCACTAGTGAGTCATTAGAGAAATGCAAATCAAAACCACAATGAGATACCATCTCACACCTGTTAGAAAATCTATTATTAAAAAGTCAGAAGAAACATACATTTTAAAGACTGCCTAACCTATTTGACCAAGGTATACTTTAGTAATAGTCTTTTAAAATAAAGTTATGAAGTTGCTATGGCAATTAAGAGAGAAAGTGTGTGAAACATTCTAATATATCTCATTAAATACATCAGGGGTCAAATAGTTCATTTCTCTGCACATTCTTCACTTATTAATAGTTTTAATGTCAATATATACTTAATGAATAAGTAACTGAGCAATTAGCATTTTTTTTCTGATAAAAATGAAGATCATCTAATGATTGTCCGGAGCAATGAGGCCCGGAATTAGCCGACCTCTGTTGCTTGATCTCCGCAAAGCGGAGACAAAATGGCACATTTCTGGGTTCTTCATTACTAACCTTTCCCGCGCGCGCGCTAACCTTTCCCGCGTGCACCTAAACTGTTCCCGCGCGCGCGCAAACATTTTCCCGCCCAGGAAGATATGCAGCCTAGGGCGCAGGCGCGATCCCGCGCCCGGGAAAAGTACAAACCCACGGCGCATGCGCAATTGTAATTTTAGTAAGCCCAGCCTCCTGTCACCGCCCTGGCCCAACCTCTTCCTCTGCCAGCCTATATAAGGCATTGCACCGCCACCATTAAAGGAGACTTGATCAGGCTATTTGTCTTGTCTCCATTTCTCGTGTTTTCTTGTCTCCTCCATTCCCACTCCCCCTTCCAGGGTCTGTTCGACTGTCCTGCAGGTTGGGACAAATGATCTTCAATGGCAATTATGATAGGCAGAACTTAGAATAAAATATAACAAATGTAAAAGGAGATACTGTATTTCAGAATCATTAATATTTTAAATTATTATAAAACATAATTAATATTATAAAGAAATCCCTAAAATCCCAAATCAAGATGAAACCAACGAATCTACCTGTGACATAGTTGAAGGTATAAGCACTTTCAGAGGTTTCAAATCTCTGAAATTTTCTATATAGCTGTATTGAGTTATGTTTAAAACAACCAAAAAGAAAAACCTGCAAAAAATTCCAACATTGTTTGGAATAAGTGTATTGTTTTATGTTGTTACTGTGAGTTCATATTGTTATTCTGATAGTATTGTCGGTGTATTATGGCATAAGAGAAATGACTATGTCAGTTCCGTTGAGAACTAAGATTTTCAGCACAAGAAAAGAAACAGAAGAAATAATATTTGTGAGGCTTGTAAAACCCTGCATTCCTGAAATCAATTCAGAAGTATAATTATTAATTCATATTAAGTTTATTCCTTAAAAATTTGATTTCCTAGCTCTATCCACTGAAACTACCTACGTACCATGCCTATTTCAGTAGCAAAGAGCATCCCTAGTGCCCATATTGTAAATTCTAAGTACAATTCTTCACTAAGACGAGCTAACACTTCTTACACAAAAAGCTATCTGGGTCAGGGCAAGAAACGTACACGAAAGACCTACGTCATTTCATCATACTGCATAGCAAGGATGTACTGAAGGACTTCTATGAACATAGCTAAAAAGATTTAATATCCCATGCAAGGAGAATCTCTGTAACCAATGGTGAATCAAGTTTTAGCTTCAGTTAGAAAATGCTGCCATCAATTGCAGCCCCTTTGTTAAACCCCATAATATTATCACAAAGTAATAAAATAATAGACCCATTTATCACCTTTGAAAGATACTAATTGTACAACTCATCAATCAAAAAATGTGTAAATAAAGGGAAAATATCAAGTGTTTAACTTGTATCTTCTTGTTTTTGCCTGGTTATGCTTCAGGGCAACCAACCAGATGATGAGTACAAATTTATCTTTAAAGAAGCATTCCAGATAATAAATGAAAAGAAACAGTAAATAAGAACATGACCATTTTTAACACATAATAAAGGATCAGTGAATTATTTAATAGACACTAATATCACACACATATAAAGAGTGTTATCTGGATTATGTGCACTCTGTTGGAAGAGAACAACTTATAAAGAGTTATTGCAAAAAAAAAATGCCAGAATCATATAGCACTTGATATATATGTTTATTACAAATAAGCAAACAGAGGAAAAATGATGAATGACACCTTGGAGATGTATCAGAAAAAGGCAGGCCATGAGATACTCTACAGGACAATTGAACTTTTTGGTATCAGAAAATAACAGCTAGAGAAGATGGAATACGGAGTAAGAACCTGCAAATTGAAAGAGACTTAACAGATGTCAAGTAACTGCATCCTATAGACCTTCTTAGATTATGACTCAAATAAACGCTACAAAAATATTGAGTTTATTTGTATAAGACTAATTAATGTTCCCACCAAAAAACCAAGTATGGAAACTGAAAAAAAAAAAAAAAAAAAAAGCCCCAAACTGTTTAAGGCAATAGAGGATAACCAATACAGTCATCACTTAAAGGCCTACCATTTTGAAAAGCAGCAGTAACATCTAGTACTGGCAAGAATGTAGGCTAGATACAACACTTACGTCTGGATGCCTAGGCTAGAACTGATGAAACCACGCTGGACCTTCCAAACTAAACCTATGTATACCCTATTACTGAGTGCTATGTGAAACTATCTAAATGTACATCAACATGAGGATAGACTAAGTAAATAGACTATTTTGTAGTTAGAAAACAGAGCAAAGATAAAGAATGAACTACGGCTTATATGCAATACCATGGATAAAACTCAAAGGCAAAATGCTGAGCAAACAAAACCAGGCACAAAAGAGTAAAAACTGTATAATTCTAATCATCAAAAATAAGCAAAACTAACATAGTGGTATTTGAGGTCACAATAGTAGTTCTCTACGAATATACGATATTTTATTGATGGGACATGAGGAAACCATCTGAATAATGGAAATATTGTAAGGTTTGGTGGTTTCATGGCATTTTGACAAGGGAATGAATAAATTGAAAGAAAATGTAAAATTAAATAAATTATGAATTAATTTGGAAAGCTGAATTCTGATTAGACATTTGATTTAAGAAACTATTGTTAATTTCAAAAGTTGAGATAATGGTGGTGGTGTTATATTAAACAGGTTCTTGCCTTTAACTATACACATTTAGATATGTACAGCTCAAATGGTATGATATCTGGGGATTTGCTTCATGACAATCTGAAAACAGAGTCCCAAAATATACAAAGCAGACAGTGACAGCATTGAATGGATAATTAAACTGTTCAACAAGAATATTTGGAGATTTTAATACACCAAATTCCGTAGTGTTTAGAACAACTACACAGATCAACAAGGAAAACAGAAGACCGGAGCAACACTATAAACCAGCTAGACCTAACAGATACTTAGAGAGTACTTCATGCAACAAGATCACAAGAAGAATTCCCAGCTGAACCATATGCTAGGCCATAAAACCGGACTCAACTAACTTAAAATACTTGAAACCATGCAAAGCACATATTTTCTAACTGTTAAGTAGTTAGATAGACATAAGAAGCTGGGAGGAGATGAGAGAAGAGATCAGAAGGGCTGTCACTAAGACAGGTCCTGGCCCACCTAAGTTCAGCGCCAAGATCACCCTAACTCCACCCTAACAGATGGAGTTTGTGGTAAAGTCTGTGGCTAGTGATAGAGGTAGGAGACAGCCAAATGCTGCCCAGGACATTGTACACAGGGGGCTTGCCTAAACGTGCCCATGGTGAAAAATTCTGTCCCTTAACACATGCGTAGTAAGGGAAATACATCAATGTGGAGTGGCTCAGACTAAGGGCCTGCACGTGCAGTGGAAGAATGGGGTGGAGTCACCTGGAATTTATACCTTATGCAGGGAGGAGCAGGGCCTCTTCAGTGCACATGTGGTGGCCTGGTGTTCAGTTCTATAAGTTGGAAAACCTGGGTGCAGGCCCCTCTTTTTGTTGAGAGTGTTCCTTTTGCTTAATAATTCTGCTCTTTTACTTTTCAATGTGTTGACATGCCTAATTTTTCGTGGTTGTGAAATAAGAACCTCGATTTTAGCTGAACTACAGAGCAAAAAGTCCTGCATCACTAGCAGCACATCCTGGAGAAAAAAAGAACTGGAGCATGGATTAACAATCCTCTAAAGTGGCATAGGCCCAGTCCATCTGGGCTGGAACCCCAGGTAACCCTATCCTCATTATACAGTGATTATAATAAAATATACATGTGTTTTTGCCCCCTTGAGTGGGCTTTCCTTAATGAATTACAGATAAAAACATGCACAATTTAACTTCAGTTATATAACCACAAACTCCCCATCAAATGACATCATCCTGCTACTCAAACCCAATCCAAGCCTCAACTTCTCCCCACAAACTGGATAAAAGCACCCTGAGCTCTGTAAAGAGGGTCTGATTTCTGTGAACTGAAATCAGTCCACTCGCTGTCTGAGAATTTATTACTGTGCTTTAATAAATTTTGCTTTGAGCTTGAATTTTGGTGTTAGTTTGCAATTCTTTGCTCACTACCACAAGAACTGAGATTGCTGATCCAGAACTTGAGCTCTGTTGATCTCCTTGGTTAAAGAATTCATCCTAATGCAGAATCCTCCAGTAACATAACCACAATGCAATGAAATTAGAAAATAAAAACAGAAGTAAACTGGGATGTTTGCAAATACGTAGAAATTAATAACCCACTCCTAAATAACCAATCTCAGAAAGAAATCACAAGGGAAATTAAATTAAATGAAGAAAAATGGAAAGTAAGATTTATAGGATTAACTAAAAGGGTGCTTACAGGGAAATTTATACCTGCAGACTCCTATTTTAGTTTTTTTAAAGAGCTGTATCTCCTCATTTTTCTTACCCTCCTCAGTTCCTGTAACCACCTTTCTACTCTTTGTTTTTACGTGTTTGAATGTTTTAGATTCCACATGTAAGTGAGATCATGCAGTAGTTTTCTTTATCTGCCTGACTTATTTCACTTAACATCATGCCCTCTAGTTTCATCCATGTTACCTTAATGACAGGATCTCCTGTTTAAAGATGAAAAAATATCCCATTGTGTGTGTGTATATATATATATAATATATATATATATTATATATAATATAAAATATGTATACATCTATCCACATTCCATTGTATATACATTACAGCTTCTTTATCCATTCATCCACCAACAAACACTTAGACTGTTTCCATATTTTAGCTATTGCCAATATATTAGTTAACCAGATGAAATGGACAAGTTTCTAGAAGGACACAAATCATAGCAACAGACTCTAGAAGAAACAAAAAAATCTGAATATATGTGTAACAAGTAAAAACACTGAGTTAGTAATCAAAACATTACCTGAAATAAAAGCCCAGAGTCAACTTCATTAAGGAATTCTGTGTCCAGAATTTACTACTTTTGGTGGGTTCTTGGTCTCACCGACTTCAACAATGAAGACGTGGACCTTGCGGTGAGCGTTACAACTCTTAAAGGTGGCACATCTGGAGTTGTTTTTTCCTCCCAGTGGGTTCATGGTCTTGCTAACTTCAGGAGTGAAGCTGCAGACCCTCGTGATGAGTGTTACAGCTCTTAAAGGTGGTGCAGACCCAAAGAGTGAGCAGCAAGATTTATTATGAAGAGTGAAAAAACAAAGATTCCACTGCTTGGAAGGGGACCTCAGTGGGTTGCTGTTGCTGGCTGGGGTGGCCAGCTTTTATTCCCTTATTTGGCCCCGCCCATGTCCTGCTGATTGACCCATTTACAGAGTGCTGATTGCTCCATTTTACAGAGCACTGACTGGTCCATTTTACAGAGTGCTGATTGGTGTGTTTTTACAGAGTGCTAATTGGTGCATTTACAATCCTTTAGTTAGACACAGAGTGCTGATTGGTGCATTTACAATCCTTTAGCTAGACACAAAAGTTCTCCAAGTCCCCACCTGACCCAGAAGCCCAGCTGGCTTCACTTCTCAACTCCACCAAATATTTTAAGACAAACTAACACCAATCCTTCCTGAGCTCTTCCCCAAACTAGAGGAGGGACACATTTCAACCCATTCTACAAGGCCAGTGTTACCTGACACTAAAATCAGGCAAAAACCTTGAAAAGAAAACTGTAGAACAATAGCTCCTATGAATATAGACACAAAGATCCTCAACAAAATACTTGCAAACTGAATCCAGCAACACATAAAAAGGATGATATGCCATGACCAAGTGAGATTTAGAAGATGCAAGATTGGTCCTACATACAAAATAAAGTAATTTAATACACCGAATTCATAGAATAAAGGACAAAAAATCACATAGACATAATATAGATCAATGGAATACAATTTACAGTCCATAATAAATACATACATACAACTACAGCCAATTGATTTTCAACAAGGGTCCTGAGACCATTCAATGGGGGAAAAATAGTTCCTCAAAAATGTAAGCAAAGATTATTCATGTAACTCAACCATTCCACTTCCAGGACTAAACCCAAAAAAGTTGAAAGTATATGTTCACATGAAAACCTGTACACAAATGTTCTTAGAAAACAAATAAGTGGAAACAACACAAATGCCCTTCAACTGATGAATAGATAAAATATGAAATATCCATCGGAATGATATGAAAAGAATGAAGTACGGAAACATGCTTTAATGTGGATGAACTTTGAAAACATTGTATTAAGTGACACATTCAGAAGCAAAATATCACATGTCATATGGTTCTATGTACATGATGTTCAAAGCAGACAATTCATAAACACAAAAATAGGCTAGTGGCTGCCAAGAGTTGGAGGAAGAAGTTAAAGAGAGTCACTGCTAACAGCTATAAAGTTTTTTTTGGGGGGGGGGGGGTGATGGTGACATCAAACTAGTGAATATACTGAAAACATACAAAATTATATATGTTAAAAGAGTGAAATTTATGATGTGTAAATTATGTCTCAATATAACAAAAAATAATATGGACTGGGGTGTTAGATTCTGGAGGACCACAAATTAAACAAGATTGATAATGAATTACTCACTTAGGAGGCATGATAGTAAGTGTACATGTTTCCATTGTATTATTATTTTAACTTCTGTGTATTTGGAAATTTTATGACAAAAGTAAGTATTTAAGTAGCAAAACATTATTTGCAGAGGTCGCATAGAAATGTGTAAATATTTAATTCCCATAACGGTTCCTAATTCTGTAACACTTACACTTATACTAAACATCCAAATAGAATTGAAATGTTGTAGCTAATTCATTGGAAAATGAAAGCTTTACAAATGAACCAGTAGACACTTAGAAATCTTGATTCTGGAATCTGGACCTACATAGTCTATTTATCGCTATCATTTCAATTCCTCTTTATGTCATCCTGTTATCTATTTCATTACCTGTGAAGATCTTAATCTATGGTATCCTGGCCATTTTACATATGAAATTGCTATACGCTACATTCCACCTATGAGTTTTAAAAATATTTTGACAGAAAGTATATAGTGCATTTTTTAGACATTTTGAGTTTTGTCTGAGAATCAAAATCTAATAGAAAAAAGTGACAAGCACTCTAAAAATTTTTACATCCAAATTACAAAGTTAATTTGTTGACTATAATTGTAACATAACATAGCAATAAAGTAACTCTGTAATTCTGCTGATCTTTACCTACCCATATTATTTAAATATATGGATGAATGAAACATTTATATCTAACATACTAAGATTTCGGCCAAGTGGCAGGCACATTTTATGAAAATGAAAAATTTATTTGAGCATCTGCCTGCTTCCAAATAGCCAGATGTTTTTCATTAGACAACAAAACTTCCAACAAATTTAACTTTAATACCTTTATCACCCATCAGGAGATTTTAATCTCTCCTTCTGAATAATCAAAACCAAGCAACATGCATAAACACTAAATTAAATGTCCAGCCCCTCAAAATGTTACAGAGTCTTTGGTGGAGTTATTGTATCACTTCCGAGTTAGGTACATCAAAATAGTATTTGGAGAGTTTCTGAAGAATACCTTTACTTAAGCTATTTTGTACCTGGCAGAATAAAACTGGAATTGCGTTCCTAATTATATTCTTTATCACATGGTTACCTAAATTATACATAAATGAATTACATAGTGAAAGTATTTTGGAAAGATAAAGTGAACCTTATTAAATACCTCTAATTTTCTAAGTACATTGCTAATCGATATGTTTTGGGATCACCTGCATCATACATACCCGAGGTGGCAATTTTAAAGTGTACCACTGCAGACACGGTGAACCCAAGTCTCTAGAGAAAGGCTGCAAAATTGCATCAAAAAGATGGTGAGACTGAAGCACTGTGATATTTCACATTTTTAATAATTAGGTTTTCACTTCTGATAAACATACAAGTAAAAAAAATTAGAGATAAAGAAATAAAACCTCAAATTTTATCTTACAATCGGACCTAGTAAATGGCGGATCCAACTAAAAACAGTATCTTCTGAGTCCTAAAACATGTGAAGTTTAATCTCTGCACAGATAAATTTTGTATTATATATTCTTGAGAAATGTTTTATATCTGTTTGTTTATAGGTATATTTTGCTTTTGGAACAAAGTGAAGCAGTTTTATTTTATATAGTTGGTTATGTTCTTTCTCTTAAAAAATCATTATCTTTGAATTGCAAATAGAGACATCATTAATGAAGTTAGCAAGTGGCATTTACTCTTAAGTCTGCCACAAGATATGACAATTCAAGCGTATATGTTGAATTCTGAGATCTTGAGCTGAAATTTAAAGGGAGAAAATAAATCAAAATTCAAAGCATAATATACATTAGCTTTGAAAAGAAATATTGCCATGAACAAGCCAGAAACTCTGCTACGTTTCTAAGACAGTTCAATTGTGTTAAAAAAAAAAGCAAGTTAAAAAAGTTTGACACCATTTTACATTAATTTTAAGAACATGCAGTAACGCTGTGGTTTTTGAATTCATGCATTTCTGTTAGGTTCATAAAAATGTATGTAAAAAATATGTACCAATTTCAGTGCAGAAAATAGTGGCTTCCCCTAAAGAAGACTGAAAAGTTGTGGAAAACTTTCTATCTTAAAAATCTATTAAAAAAAAAAAAAAAACAGCAACCCAGAATTGAATATAGCAGCACCTACATTTATTAAATATGGATAGTAAGTAGGTGGCTATTAACTGTATTTTCCTTCGCATTGTACTGGATACAGCAGGATCCTTTCCCTAGTAAGCAGTTGAGAAGGTTTTTATGCTGTTTAGGGAGAGAAGGCATTTCACTCTTAGCTGACATGAGAATCATGGAGAAAACTTGCTCACTACAACAGTTAAATTTTTAAATCCATTACCGATTTGGGGTTAGAGCCATCATTTCCTTCCCACAGATATTTGAAGCTCTAGACAAAAAAACACTGTTAAAATTTCAGTGTCCCAATAGAGCCTGGGAAGACCAATGGTCAGTCATCAGGGGTCAAATACCAACCCTAAGAAGGATTTCAGGAGCTGCAGAGACTACTACACTAGAGGAGCACTTCATGGGTCGTGCCCACATACACTCTTCAATTCTACAGATAATGTGAAATACAGCAGGATCCTTGTCAAAGCACAGCGAGCCCAGGATCATTTCTACCAGTGCCAAAAGTGAAGCAGCTAATTTGGGACTGCTGGGATTGTTATAAACTAATTTGGACTTCGTAGCAGAGCAATGTGATTCTTTGCTCAACCAAGTCTCCCTCTCCCTTAGGGAGTCAGTTTAGACACATATCACAGAGCATGAAATAAAACCTGTGAGTGCATCAGGGTGAAAGAAAACTGGTGTCACTGCAGTTGGAAAATGGTCTATCATGAAGCCAGAAGTATAGGCAAGAGACAGATTGTGCAGAGACTTGTGGACAAGAAGTGACTTGTTACTTATTCAAATAGCAAAGGAAAGAACCATAGCAGTTTAAGCAAAGGAAAGACGCAGACAAACTGATGCACCAAAAGATTAAATTATTCCCTGAAGATCACACAGATAAATGGTAAAGAGATATTCAAATTAAGAAAGTCTGACTCTGGAATCCACTATAACTACTGAGTGAATTAAGAATTTAGACATCTTTAGGAAGAAAATCTTTCTGACTTGATGATTTATATGGGGTGTAAGGAAGAAGGGAATGTCAAGAAGTTGGGAAACATAATTCACATTTCTGGTTCTGTGCAGACTCATTTCACATGTTTTTTGCTAAGATTAGAAAATGTGTACATAATACCACGCAGTGCATGGGGAACTCAATATCAGAAAATACAATTTATGAATGTAGTTTGCAGATCCTTTCTTCTGTTCCAACATAATTTTTTTATAGGTCACGTAGTCAGTAAGCAAGTGGTTTTTCTGGTTTCCAAAATATGAACAGATGACAGCATTCCTATTTTTAAAATTTCAACTTAATATGAAGATCCCACTGTGAACTCATTTCTCACATTGCCTATCATTTATTTTTAATCTAACTGAATTAAAAGCCATAAAACTGAAAATATTTTTAGTTCATTCATGTTCTTTTACAACTCAACTCTACCCGTTCACCAATCTTGTCACTTCTAACACGTATATTGCTTGGATGTCCCTGTCATTTCCATTTCCGCTGCATGTATATTGAGCTTAAAAATAAATAAATAAGAATCTTAACATTTCTCTCATTTAATTATGGTCTTTCAATACACCCACTGCTTTCAGGCAAGAATTACAAAACCTTATTATACTTCCCATCAGGGTCTTCACACTCTGTTCCCAGTTTACTGCTGTAACCAAAGTCCCATTGCTCCTTCCTTCATGAAGTGTAGGCTTTGTTTACAAACCAATTTCATGTTTCATATTAGTATGCCACATAAAGCCTTCTACAACATCACATTGATGGTATAAATCAAAATCTTTACCACAGATAGTAAGGAATTTCCATTCTATGGTCCCTGAGTAACTTTATGATGTCTTTTTTTTTTTTTTTTTTTGACAGAGCCTTGCTCTGTCGTCCAGGCTGGAGTGCAGTGATGTGATCTTGGCTCACTGCGAACTCCACCTCCTGGGTTACAGAGATTCTCCTGCTCCAGCCTCCCAGGTAGCTGGGATTACAGGTGCCAACCACCACACTGACTAATTTTTAAAATATTTTTGGTAGAGACGTGTTTCACCATGTTGGCCAGACTGATCTCAAACTCCTGACTTCAGGTAATCCACCTGCCTTGGCCTCCCAAAGTGCTAAGATGACAGGCGTGAGCCACTGCCCCTGGCCTATGATATCATTTTATACCACTTTTGATCTCTCTCGGTGCTCCAGAAATACCAGAATTCTACCTGTTTCTTGAATGCATCTTTATGCAATGGTGAATAAATGACTGGACCCCTTGCTGTTAGTTATTCTTTATGCCTGTAAAATGTCACCTCTACATAGCCCATCCCTTCACTTCAGTTTGCTTTACTCCAGCATGCCTTTTTCTTTTCTCCCTAACTGAAACATCTCCATCCACTTACGTTGCATGCATTATAACTTGATATCCCATCTGCACATGGCAATGGAATGCAAGTTTCATTAGAGAAGAGAATTTTTCTGTTTTTTTTAACCTTCATATCTCCACTCAAAAGAGTGTCTGGCAAAGATGTTCTCATACATTTTTTTGACTAATGAATGTACCATGATGAAAGAACTGGCCAAGAATTGCAAGGGAAAAATAAAATTTTAACCATCTTTTGTCATGGACATAGAAGTTAAATTCCTGAATCAAATATTAGCAAATGAAACACACACACAATGACTCATTAAAATTTATCTGGAAATGTGGAGATGGGTTAATATCAGAAAACCAATGTATATAACCTACCATATTAATAGATTAAAGGAGAAAGTACATGCTAATGTAATGAAAAACAAAGATATTTTAAAATTGAAAATTAAAAGTATTGGGCAATATTTAATAATCAATATGTAAAAAACCTCATTATACTGGATAAAAGAGTCTGTCTTTAATCTAATAAAAGGCATTTATCAGAGATTTATAATAAATATTATACTTTATATTACGTATTTAAGTGCATTTCTTATTAAATCAAGAAACAGAGATAACTGCTATTTCCACACTGATTCAATCAACACAACATTGGAGACCCTTAGCCATTCAGTAAGATTATAAGATATAGAAAGAAGTAGAAATTAAAGATATAAGTATTAAAAAGCCCCAAAACTTTCCTACTTATATTGATAGAGTACAGGATTCTTTATATGAAATAGAAAATCTAAAACCCTGGCAAATAAAGAGTTTAGTGTTTCTATGTGTGTGACTGAAAACTAATTAAATATAAGACAGTGTAATAGAAAATGTGCTCTCATGTGATGCCCATAATATGGTACCCCAAAAAAGATCTTTTTGTGTCTACCAAAGACTTCTATGGAGAAAAGTTGAAAATAACTATATTCATAAGTAAGAAGATGCAATACTATAAATATATCCCCAAATTAGTTAAAATTTAATGCATTTTCAATTCATATCCTATTTATTTTTAAAAAAAAGTCTGCAGTTTCTGGGGCACGGGAGGTCTTTGGTTACTTGGATAAGTTTTTCAGTGATGATGTTTGAGATTTTAGTGCACCCATGACCCACACAGGGTACACTGTACCTAGTATGTAGTCTTTTATCCCTCACCCCCTCCAAACCTTCCTCCAAATGTCCCCAAAGTCCACTGTCTTAAGCTTATACCCTTGCATCCTCATAGTTTAGCTCCCACTTGTGAGTGAGAACACAAAAATATCCTATTTTTTTGAAGAACTAATTTTGTAAATCCTGACATTTATACGGAACAGTGCAGAGAAAAGAATATTTACAAAATTTTGAAGAAAAGCAAACTACAAGGTCTTGACTTAATGACAGATTTTTATAGTGATAGCTCTTGAGACAGTATTTAACCATAGACAAACAGTAAAAAGTGGAAATCCCAGAGACAAGTTCATGAATATGTGGGATACTGATGAATTAATAAACAGGTATAACATGTAAAGGCTGTTGAATCCTTTTGAAGGATCTAAAAACAAATTTTATTAGAAAGAAAATGTATTTGCTTCTTTTTTTGCTTGTTTGCTTGCTGGTTAATTTGCTTAGCACTGGAATGTCTTGGAAATTTTCACTGCAATTCTTTAAAATAGATGGTGTTTGCTAATTCAATCTCTAATAGCCTGCGGTAACTCACACACTTACACATTCCCTCCATCCTTAGGAGAAATTCTGAGACAATTCAAGAACAAAATTATTTCTTTATAGAGTCAGGACGACTGAATCTTAGAATCCCACCTTTCAAAGGCTCATTCCCTTTGTTGTTTTACCTCTGATGCGGTGTGATAGAGTTCAAGAAAATATTGATGTGTGGGAGACCTAAAATCCTTCCGGAAACAGCCTACGAAGAGACAAAGAGGAAAATTTTACCATCTTCTTTCATTCTAAGAGTTAACATAACGGATAAAAATAACGTTCTTCAAATGCCAATCCATTTCATGGATACGGAAAATCTAAATGAAACGTTGAATCAAATATCTATGGTTGATAAAAGTGCATATTTGGCAGTGGTGTTTTTGTGCTCTATGTAAAATTGCTGATCCACCCCATGATAGACAATATCATTTCCAGTTTTGAAACTGGAAAACTGTTGCTATCAAGGTGTATTAAATACCTATGCTCACATATTTACATGAAAAACCTGGAATTTGATTTCGAGTTGCCTCTGTTCAAAGCTTGTACTATTTCCCTCCAAAATAAAAATTTATGATGGAAGGATATTCTTCTTTAAGAAAGAATAGCATCTTTGGAAGCACCTAAGTTTAACATAGAATGGAGTGTCATTTCTTTCTGCCAATTAGGTCTATATATATCCCATGAGGAAATGATGACATCCATAAGCATATAAAATTAGAAAAAATGACTCGGTCTTGGCAAGAAATATTAAAGACATTTTATTTTGTGTATTAATGTCATCACACCACTTAGAAGTCAGAACAAAACCGTGAGTCCAGGAAATGGATGACTCAGAAAGAAAATCCCTATCATCCAGCAGGTGAAGCACTTACCATATGAGGAAAGTGGTACATTTCCCTAACCCTATCCTATAAAAATTTCAGATACCTTTTGTTTGACATTTTCACATTTCTCTAAATTGTAAGTTGGGGCATCAATCAAAACATATAAATCGGTGTTTGAAAATTAAATATCTAAAGGATAGATAACATTAAAATTTTTCTTTTAATATATATGGACTTGGAATACTTTATACAGTATGAAAATAGAAATTAAAATCCCAGCACATTGGTAGGCCACAGTGGGAAATGTAGCTTGAACCAGGAGTTCCAGACCAGCCTGGGCAACATAGTGAAACCTCATCTACACACACACACACACACACACACACGCGCGCGCACACACACACACACACACACACACACACACACACAAATCTATCCTAGTGCTAGCGATTAGAGAAGGAGGATCTCCAAGTTCTGAAAACCTCATTTAATTTATTTTAATGCAAAGATATTGTCACACTGAAAGAAGAGTCAATGCATTGGGTCAAACTGTGTTTTAAGTGAAAGAGAACTTTATAAAAATGCATAAACTTTTGCTGTGACTGGACAGGTCAGCTGTGGGGAAGTTGGGTTAAATATCAGGATAAATATCGAATATAAGAAAGCCCCTTTCAACTCCCAAAATAGATAAGTACAAATATTTTCTCCAAAGAAAATAAATACAAAAATTATCTGTCATAGGAAAACCAAGAGAGGATCAAATTAAGGAACCAATATGTCTACATATGTTCAAAAAAGCAAAAGAGAAGATCACTTTAAACATTTTGGCATGAAGCTTCCACACCAGAACAAAAAACATTTTGAAAAGAACAATCAAGACTACCTGAATAGACCTAAAAGAAATTTAACAATATCAGAAGACAAAAAGGAGATAAAATAATACTACATTAGAAAGGACCTTAAGGGCATATGATAAAAAACAAAGAAGAGAAATAATATACATATGCAAGTCAAAAAACAGGTTTTTAACAATAAGTTAAGCTTGAATATGAGAATTCTCAACATATTTTTTCTAATTTAACTTCATTGTGGTCAGAGAATATATATATTCTGCAAAATTTTTAATTATTAGAAATATATTGGGACTCTATGACACAATTTATGATTAATCTTTACAGGAAAAAATGTATCATATACATTTTAGAAGAATATCTATTCTGTAGCTGTTGGGTATGTGTTCTATATAAGTCAATATCAAAGAAATGAAAACATACATCACAGAAAAACCTGAGCACAAATATTCATAGCAATGTTACTTACTTTAGCCAAAAGGTGGAAACAACTCAATCTTCCATCTATTGATGAATGGATAAATAAATGGTGGCATATCCATATAATGATTTATTACTGGACAATAAAAAGGATTGATACTGACACGAACTACAACATAGATGAACTCTGTGCTAAGTTAAAGAAGCCAATCACAAAAGGTCATATATTGTATAATTCTATTTAAATAAAATACCCAGAATAGGTAAATCTGTAGAGACTGAAAGTAGATTGGTCATTGCTTAGGGCTGGGTAAATATGAGGAAGGGGATTAACTGAAAATGATTATACAATTTCTTTCTGGGTTGACAAAAATGTTCGAAAATGACATTGTGATGATGTTTGCACAACTGTGAAATACAACTAAAAATATTGACTTGTACACATTAAATAAATGAAAGGTATGATATGTGCATTATATGTCAACAAAGCTATAAAGAAAAATTAACATAATTTTACATATGTGCCCCTATACACAATTAGGTCAATGCATTTGATGTTCACTGAAGTATTCTTATGCCTAATGTAGTCTATTTTTTTATGAGATACTTAGAGAGAAGTCTTAATATTGTTATGTTTTAGAATTTTTCTAGTTATCCCTTTAGTTTTCTAGTTTATGTTTCACGTATTTTGAAGCTTTTTAATTAATTTAAATATAGGGCTATTATGTGGTTAAATAAAGCTTTGAAATTATCATCAAATGACTAAAAATATATACAATGATATCAAATATATAACATACAATATACTATATAATTTCCAGTTATATTACTTTGTAATATGAGGATAAGTAAAATGTTTAATACTTAGTTTAATGCTTAGTAAAATGAGAATAAAACTCCATATATTTGTATTAACAACATTATATACCATTTTCAACATATATGCATTTGATAAGGATGTATTAAAACACATAAAGAAGCACATAAAAGGTCTTAACAGACAGCTATGTGATTCATCATGTATAAATATTTGTATGGTTTTCATTTAGAAAAAATAAAAATGTAATTGCATTTAAAACCCTCAAATTAACATAATTTTACATATGTGCTGCTATACACATATCCTGGTAAGAAATTGAAATATTAAATTTTGTGTTGAATTTTCCGGTCCCCTTGGCAGCTATATGCCTTATTTAAAAATTAACAATTTCAATTGGTAATATAGTTTTTAAAAGTAAGGAAAGCACGGTAAAGAAATTTGAGATAAAGAACAAATTAAACTCATTCCTTATTCCACTAACATTTCACAAACATCTTTTATTTGATTTATGATACTCTTTTTTATCTGTTTTACTGTTTCATAAAATATAATTCCATTCAAAATGTAGGTTTTACCTTCAATATTACATTGTAATATTTTACCCATATTGTTAATTATTCTTTTCAAATATTAGCAATACATATAAGGTTTAGAAATGGTTAAATTTATTTTTTTGATTTTTTTATTTTTTGCTCTTTTTTTGTTGTCATTTGTTTTCTGAGACAGAGTCTCGCTCTGCTGCCTAGGCTGGAGTGCAGTGCTGTGATCTCGGCTCACTGCAATCGCTGCCTGCCAGGTTCAAGCAACTCTCGTGCCTCAGCCTCCTGAGTAGCTGGAATTATAGATGCATACCACCACACTCGGCTAATTTTTGTATTTTTAGTAGAGGTGGGGTTTCACCATCAGCATTGGCCAGGCTGGTCTCGAACTCCTGACCTCAAGTAATCTGTCTACCTTGGCCTCCCAGAGTGCTGGAATTACAGGCGTGAACTACTGCGCCTGGCTGCTTTTTTGTTCTTTAAATAGTGCTGTATTGGATGCTTTTTTTTTTTTTAATCCTAAGCATTTTTGTCCTATATTTAGTTTTTTTTTTCCTTTAATTTCAGAACTACTTTTCTTACCCTCTATTTCTTGGTGAAGTACTGCAGATGCTTAGATGTCTACAGCAGTTTATTAAGGAAGGGTCTACTTCGAGTGGAATACAACGAATAAACCTATATTTATACACAAATTAGTTATTTAAAATTTGAGATCAAGAATCAAGTAAGAGTAACGTTTTTAAAAAACGTATTAGCTACTACTTAGATTAAACCCCAAACCTATATATAAATATATATAAGCACATATATATAATGAAATACAAATTTTTATGTGTCTGTGTATTATCACTACTAGAATAAAATCAGTGTGCCTTCATATATATTTGGGATCAGGAGGGACATTAATATTTTTATACTATTGATAGCAATATCAATTTTGGTAATGTGAAAGGTTGGCATTAACTCTCTATTAACACCCTGTATACATTTATTTGCGGATATAAATCCCCCATTACAGGTCAATGAAATAATTTTCTTTTAATAATTAAGTACTGTATTATTTTTATACATAGGTAATTCCAATATATTTTGGCATTGAAATTTCAGCCAACAAAAAAGATAATTTGGAATATTTTGTAAGACTCAGTATGAGAAATAATTATATTACTAGTAATCATTAATTAAAATTAAGGCCAATTTTATACAAAAGTATTTAAGAACTTCTTTATGCATTTCTTCATAAGAATATGACATGGTTAGTTAAATATGCCATTAACATTTAGCTGTTACCAATATTGCACTTACATTTTACTAAGATTTAACTTAAACTTTGTTAAATAAAATAAATGTATCCCTCATTTCACAAATGATTGGCAAAATGTATCAGCCTTTTAGGACTTCATTAAGCCTAAATGACTTATAAAATTTATTTTCTTTTGGCTTGGTTTAAAAAGTAAAATTTTAAAGATAACAATAGACAAGATAAGTGTATAGGAAATGGCAATGAATTATTATTTATAGCATAATAATATATATTGGAAATTGTAGTAAAAGACTTGAGTTCTACTCTTACAACACAAAACTATGTGAGTACACAAGAGGAAACAGTTCTGAACATGGAAAAATGTTTATCCTCTGGAGACATAAAAATGCAGACTAAATAAACTTAGGTAAACTTTTACAATTATAAGTCAGAAATTAAATAATAACATAATCCAGTGTTAAAAGCGTTTGTTAAAATTGTTACACATTGTTCTGTAACATGAAAATAAACATCAGAAGGCAGAAGTTATTGATAGTTTCTCTGAAACTGTGAATTCTCATTTGTGAATCTTGTCCTAGAGTCGATAACAGTAAAGACAACAAAAATGTACACTCATCAAATGTAATTAAATGTTTGTAAAACTAATGTATTATTAACCAAATATATATCACAATCTGAATATAAAAGAAACGATTACAAATGTTTAACTAGATGTAGTAGAATTAAATTATTATGATAGTTGTCACTCAGACTAATGTAGTGCTTAGCAAGATAATTGCAAACATTATGCTTCATCACAGATAATTTTTACATATTAATATTGGAAATGTAATAGAGGATAGTGTGTTCACTACAAATTCAACTGCATAGATATATCTCTAAGTGATTATATACATAGATGAACATAAAGCAAATTATTAGATCAATGGAGAAATAAAGAAAGAGAGAATTGAAGTGACTAATATAATATCAACATAATTATGTTAAGGTGATTAAGTTATTGATACTTGATATGTTTCAGTAGTTTTAATGTTACATTTTGAATTAAAAAATTAAGCTAGGTAATACGATGCACCAACAAAATTTAAAAGTAATAGAAAGAAAACAGTTAAGTGAATGCCCAGTTTTTTGCATTTCTGATTACGTTTTGTTTTGCAATTCAATTAAAGATTTTGTTGGTTTTCACAAATAAAACTGAATGCATTTTTAAAAAGCACACAACTAGCTTGTAGGCAATTATAGAGATCATTTTTTCAACTATATTTCAGATTCTTACCACATATTTTCAAGCAATGTGCAGAAAAGGTGTAAACCAAATCTTCAGCAATTATGTGAATTAGCAAAATAAATAAGGTGATTACACACTGTTACTCGTGAAATAGTGTGTTTTTTCTACTTTAATTTGAAATATAGAATCAAGTAACTATATTGCCTTTAGGAGAGCTATATCTTAACTTTCATATAGACAATTATACATCTCAAACAGTATTTCTTTTATAAAAAGAAATTCTCCAGTCCAGATTGCTTTTATAAGGACTTATAAATAACTTGAGATCCTCCTACAGAAAAAAACATCAGTTGTATCAACAAAAGGCATATTGAATGCTGATAAGCTAAACTGAATCTACAGAGCTGAGAAAAGTTTAAATCAGTCTATTTTGATAGAATATATATGGAGGAAAATCATTTATTAGAATTGTATTCAAAATGACCAATACTTTTATGAAAACTTAATTTCTGGGAACACTTTTAGGAGCCAAAAAATAAAAGATTATTAGTTGAATTACATACTTTAGCTCTTTTATTAAAATTCTATGTGTTTTACAAGTAAAGAAAATGAAAATGTTCTGGGACAAATTTTTTAACAATATACCAATTTTTGAAAAGCAGAGGATAATCTCATTTTAGTAATAATATTTTTAAACAAGAAAAGTAAAATCCAGGATGGTACGAATTGACAAGTGATCTTGGGTTGAATATAATTTTTTTTTGAAAATTTTGTTATCTGTGGTTTTCTAATTTTTATGCTAATCACATTTTTACAGATTTTCTGATAATAAGTCATGTGGAAACATCACAATATAGCCACAAGATTATGAGGCTAATGAGAATCTTGAAGCTTTTTTTAAATTTTGTAATATCATGTGTGTTAGGTGTTTTCTTACTTTTATTTTTATATTAAAATGAAATTTATGGGCGTCGGGCTGTGGTGGCTTACACCCTGTAATCCCAGCACTGTTTGGGGGGAGCGCGAGGTGGGGCAGATCGCGAGGTCAGCGAGATCGCCAGACCATTCTGGCTAGCACAGTGAAACCCTGTCTTTATCAAAATACAAAAAAAAAAAAAAAAAAAAACTAGCCTGGGCGTGGTGGGCAGGAGGCCTGCCCTACCTGTAGTCCAGCTACTTGGAGGTTGAGGCAGGAGAATGGCATGAATCCGAGAGGCAGAGGGCTTGCGTGAGCCAACATCATGCAAACTGCCTCCAGGGGCCTGGGGCGACAGAGATAAGACTCGCATCTCAAATCAATCAATCAATCAATAAAATTTAAAAAAAAACATTATGATACCAAGATTTTCTACTCAGGCCAAGAACTACTAAATATGAACAAATTTAAAAAGCTGCCACTGCATACAATCTCACTAAAAAAAAAAAAAAGAATTGAAAAAGTACTTTACCTATGCTAAAACAATTCATAATTTAAGACTTTAATAAAATGGAAGATCTAAAAGAAGTGTCTGTTAGCAATTAAACAAATATATTAAATGTAATGTCAATTAACTGTGTTGGTAGAAAAACTCAATTTTTCAAGGGCGCTGTAAATTGATAATGCACTATCCTTGTAATTGTTTTCTTTGCAAAATAAGGGCTTAAATAAATTTTGGGTTATTTCATATAAATATTTTACAAAATCAAATTAAGAAAAAAATTTAAAATTACTGTGGGTAGGAGAAAAGAAATAAGCAAAACGTTACAGATTTAAAACATTTTTAAAAGGAAACCACCTTACATTGACTGATTCCCTTTATAAAGGTTGTTTCTTGGAGCAACGGGACCCAAACCAGATTAGTACAGATTGAGGTGGCTGAGAAATACAATCAGTGAGTATAAGTGCATCTTTCAAAATTTAACACAGGTATCTGGATGGCACTAATCACTATTTAGAAAAATCATACATTTAAAACTGTATTAAAAATTTTTATGAAAACACGTTTCAAAAGTAATAATGATTTAAATATTTAAAAAATTTAAATATAATCTGATGTCAGCCCCATTTGATATATTGAAGGTATGGTAGGCCTCCACCAGCTGCTCCAAATTTGACAAAATGATAAAATACATTTATAAAATAGTGAAAAACAAGTAGAGGTGCTCTAAGTTTACCACAGACAAAGCAAAGCCTGAAAGACAGCTGACAAGATCTGAATGAAGCACGGAATCAAGCTCTGAAGAGCTGGGAAAGTACTACTGTAGAAGGTAAGACCTTTTTTGACCAATAAATACATGGAATGTTGATATGTACCTGGGAGAGGAACAGGATCATCACCTCTTTTTGGGTTGTTCCAACAAAAGCTGCTAACAGTGTCAGCCCATCACCATTCCCACTCAGTCTCCTCCAGCTAGATAGGCAGCATCTGGTAATGGGATTTTGGTGCTGTAGTGACCAGAACTTACTCTATATTTCAACGATAACAGATTACTTAAGATATGTATAAAATAACTGTGCAATCTTTTTATTTAAAACTAGAAAATAAATGAAAGATTACAAAACTAGGACTGACAAATAGAGACATTTGTCATGTTTCTAGATGTAAGAATGTAGCAATTATTAGTTATTCCACATTAGTTAACATATCATATAATTAATATGCTATACTATATAATAATGTAATATGATCCATTCGATTTCTGTCAAAATCCCATCTCGAATTTTCACTTAACCCAACAAATGAATTCTGATAGCAATGTACAGAATTACATATGGAAGAGGAGCTCAGTATTAAAATGTTATTGAAACTATAGCAGGCATGTACAAGTACTACATAAATATTTCTTCAATGAAGGCAAAAGCTAATAAATCTTTTCTTAAAAGTGTTGTTGCAAGTGTTAATTGTGATAACATATTTGGAAGTGTTTCGTAAGTTCTATTAAACTGTTATTGATATCATTTTTAGCTTAATTGTGGTTAGGATTATTTTTACTACAATTACAGGTTAGCCTATACAAATAGGAATAGTATTTGTTCTTGGAAACTGCATATATTTCTGAAAGATTCTTATCAACCATGTCTCCTCCTAGATATTGTCCATAGGATTTAATATAACGTCAGTTTGAATAAGGTACAGTTTTAAAACAATGTACTTCCTTTATAGGTAAATATTCAAGACAAAACAAAAAAGAATCATTGTATTAACTTACTTCAAGTTAAATAAAGAAATCATGTCTTTACAAATTTGATCTGGCTAAGTAAAAAATAACAAACTAACTCACTCACATACTTACTGTTGACATTGATAAATATTCCAGGTCATGATTTACAAGGTAAATGAGCAGTACAGTCTCAAGTATAAATGGGTATCATGGTTTAGGGGAAAAATCAGAATATATGACAATGAATCAAGAAAAAATGATTGGGTTAGTAAACTTACCTACACTTGGGTATGATTCTAATCTATTCTTTATTTACTAATAAAAATCTTTACTTTTGATTCTAACAAAAGTTACGTGTTTTTTAAATGAAAATGCCTTTTGAAATTTAATGTTGTTCTTTAAAATTCTTTACACATTATTTTTTATTTTAAAATCACACATAAATTCTAGTACTTTACAATTTTAATCATTAGCTCCCAATTCAAATAATATTGGAGAGATCTGTTCAAGTTCATTTATGATTTTATAGATTTATATCAAGGCCATTTATTGTCTAATTTTTAACATCCTGAAATGTGTCACCTAGATGTTCATTTGTTTAGGCTTAAATGTTTAAAGTGTTTATTCCTATCACTTCTACCTTTATCACTGTGTGGCTTATAAATTCAGATGATAATACTGATTGCTACCTCATTTTAAAAGAAAACAACTCTTGTTACCTCCTATCTTAAAAGCAGGTCAATAACTTGGCTGTTGTGATGCTGTTGTAGGTTTCATATACCTCTTTATTTATTAATGGACTTGGAGCTTCATGTTCGAATTACTTCTATGTTTGAAATACTTGAAAAGGCTTTTCTTTCTTTTTTTTTTATTTTGAGACGGAGTCTTGCTCTGCCGCCCAGGCTGGAGTGCTGTGGCTGGCTCTCAGCTCACTGCAAGCTCCGCCTCCCGGGTTCACGCCATTCTCCTGTCTCAGCCTCCCGAGTAGCTGGGACTACAGGCGCCCGCCACCTCGCCCGGCTAGTTTTTTTGTATTTTTTAGTAGAGACGGGGTTTCAGCGTATTAGCCAGGATGGTCTCGATCTCCTGACCTCGTGATCCGCCCGTCTCGGCCTCCCAAAGTGCTGGGATTACAGGCTTGAGCCACCGCGCCCGGCCCTTGAAAAGGCTTTTCTTATTTCCCTTTGCCATCTGTCAGTATTTTGTTTCTTTTGACCCAATTCGCTATAGATTTCACTAATAGACTCAACTTATTTTAGGAAGCCACTCACTTCCCAAAATTTGGAGCCTTTGGTGCTTTATTTTGTGGTTTTGCAAGCTTTTAGAACTCTATCAACATCATAAACAGCATATGATGGATAGATCCAAGGCAAGAATAAATAAAATGTCAAGTTGCAAAAAAATTATAACACAAATTAGACTATATTTATTGAATAAAATTAGAATATTGAGTTTGTTACCAGATCAGTAAATTATTTTTAATATTTTAGTGTATTCCCTTTTGGATTTCAGTTAATTTTCTTATATCGATGGATTGGTGGCGCCTATATACCTCAATAATTAGACTTAAATGTATATGTTCTTCAAAATTTTTTATATGTTCATTTTACTTATCAATATATGATGACTATTTTTTATTTAATACAAATGTTTTCATTAGGATGCAAACTATCTGGACACAATGTCCTTCCTTATCTCAAAGGTTTTCCCTTTTGCTATTAGCTGAATCTCTTCCTAAGCTTGCACTTTCTCTACTCTGATGTTACATGCAAAATTCTTACTCTTTGACGCTCAGATCTGATACCATTTTTACCCAAGAATTATTCTAATATAATCCAACTGCAATATATCTCCATTTATTTGCTCCCATGACATTTATTTCCTCAATTTTTATCCACTAGCCTATATTGTACTAACATTTTTATATGTAGTCTATTTGTGGTCTGATTGTATATAATTTCTTATGCCATGATTTATCGATATTTGTAGTTATTAGACCAACTAGTACAATGTCTAGAATATAGTGGATAATCAATAAATTCTAAACCATATTGAGTTTTGCAAAGGATTCCAAACAAAATTTTGGAACTCCTGCATACTAAAAATGTCTAGTATTTTAGAGTTATCCAAAATAATTAATGGCTATAATCTATTATTTTTTAAGGTGTTAGAGTTCATAAATATATTTGAGGAAATATTGACTCTTTATTGCATATTTTATAATATGAAAAAATGCATAATTAGTCTTTCCAAAGCACACAGTTACAGATAATGTCATTGAAGTTGCTAGAGTCATTTTGGGGAAGAAGAAAAAGTGACAGCCATCTGGACAAATTAGACTACAGTGGTTGCATTCTGTAAGGTGGCCTCATTTGGTGTCAAATTAGAGCACTCATCTGTTAGACATCAAGGCTGTTTTCAGCCAAATGTGTGACATCACGGGAATATGTAGTTTAATCACGTTGTCAGTCAAATAGTTCATTAATAGGAAGAGAACTACTGGGCTTATGTATAATGAAATGTAACACTGACAGCCAAGTTGCTTCTCAAACAACTTATTTATATCTGCTTCTTAAATTTGCTATAAGGAGGAAAATCCCAAGTTCAGTGACTCAAAAAAATTCTTCTCCCATTCCTTGGACCCATTTTTGCTATTTCCATTGCACATTTGTAGTTCTGATTATGTATTTGTAATAATGCTCCTTATACAGAAATTCAACATTGCGATTCCATCATTTTCAGTTGCTGTATTTCGACTCTTTTAAGAAGGCGGAGGGAGAAATGGAGGAAAAGAGGGAGAAGGGAACATAAGCGGATTTGGAGATCACTCCCAACTCTGTCAACTTAAAGCTTCCACAAAGGAAAAAAATTGACATTCATTGATGACAAAGAAAATGTCTGGCAACTGCTTTAAATACCTTATCTAATTTATTTTTTCAAAATTTTAGAGTGTAGATATTTTCACCATTTGATAGACTGAAAAAAGAGGATCTAAAATGATTAATAAATTGCTCAATATTTCAAACATGAACATGGTGAGGAGACAACTCAGAGTAAACTCTTTAGAGGTTTTGCTATTTCTGCTCTGCAGTCTTGTTTCTAAACTGTTGAAGAATTATGTTCCATGCTGAATAAAACTCCCTGTTTCTGTTTCTGTTTCTTTTTTTTTTTTTTTTTTTTTTTTGAGATGGAGTCTCGCTCTGTCGCCCAGGCTGGAGTGCAGTGGCCGGATCTCAGCTCACTCACTGCAAGCTCCGCTTCCCGGGTTTACGCCATTCTCCTGCCTCAGCCTCCCGAGTAGCTGGGACTACAGGCGCCCACCACCTCGCCCAGCTAGTTTTTTTGTATTTTTAGTAGAGACAGGGTTTCACCGTGTTAGCCAGGATGGTCTCGATCTCCTGACCTCGTGATCCGCCCGTCTTGGCCTCCCAAAGTGCTGGGATTAAGGGCTTGAGCCACTGCGCCTGGCCCAAACTCCCTATTTCTTAAAGTACATCATGGAAAGATAGAAAGGGAAAGGGAAAGACTCAAGACAAGTAGTCTGGGCAAAAATGAGAAAAAGCCATTGTGAGGTGTTACATTACTGGTGTAATACCGTAACTGACATTTTAGAAAAAGTACCCGACTCAGTTGTACCTATTCTTCCATATTTGACCCAAAAAAAGTGCATTTAATACATATTCCCATGCAAGTACAAGAGAATGAGAATAAACATTAATTACTTTTAATTATTATTTTATTGAGGATGGTGACATAAAGAAGATGAGTATTTTGGTTTAAATTGTGATGGGATGCCACTTTTAAAATATAGTTTAATAAACATGCAACTTGTTAAAAGACATTGTTCGAACCTATATGCTTAATTCTGTTCATTCATAAATTCCCTTAAAATAAATGTACTAGAAAGTGAAAATAAATCTGTCTTCTCTATTCAAAATGGAAGGTGAGAATGGGTATCATCAATAGATGGGTGGTAATGCAGATAGGATTGTACTGAAGGAAGTACTGAAAAGCTGGTAATGTGAAACGTAAAGGAAATCCTGCATGAAAGTATGTGAACAGAATATCTCAGGAGAAACACAAAACAAAACAAAAACAGAAACAAAAGCAAACAAACATAAAGTGTTAAAACAACCAAGTTCAGAACAGAAGGTGCCAGTTCAAACTGTGAAGCTTCAAAAGGAAGAATTGTGTGAGGTATTTGGCCAGCGTGTTAGCCCAAATTTAGTTCAAGTATGGATGGCTGTGCAAAAGGAAGTCACTGCGGCACAGAGTTCTTTGTGAGACCTGTGAAAGTGAGATAGGCCCTAAAAGAATTAGCTTTCTACAATTAACATGGAAAACAACCACTCCTGAATCAGTGAAGTCCTCTGCAACTGGCTGGCTGGTCTCCTACTTCTTCCCTGCCTCCCAGGCAACAGAATGCCAATACAGAAAAATAAAATAGATAAGTGTAAATATCTTCCTTTCCTTTCCTAATAATTTATACTAAAACACGGGAATAGAAAGCCACATCAATCTAGAAAGCAATTTATAAATTCATAAATTTTCATGTCTCACTAGTCTAAAAGGAGGACACTATTTTGAAAATTCTGTAATAGTTACCTCCAATAAAGTAGGCTTACTCCAAGTAACAGGAGGAACCCTAAACGTGTTTTAATGTATTATGTAAGACAATCAAGAGAATGTTGTAATTGACATTGTAATTGAAAGTGGATATTTGACATCAAAATAAAATTTTTATAAACATAGAATGATTTTATGTCACGAAAACCATACACAGCAGGAGCTCAAACAAATAAATTTTAAATCAACTAAAGAAATTCCAAAAGCATTTTTTATGGGTAAAAAATAAATGTGATGAATGTAATCTGAGGAATGTGAAAATCTGAAATACCAGTAACCCCTGAAGAAGAGAACGGAGCCTGCTGAAAAGTACTAAGTGAAGAATGATGAAAAGAAAAACCCGCAACACTGAAAAACAAAACTTGAGAAAAATGGAATCAAAAGGTGGCCACTTAACAGAGAAATTAGTGAAGATACGATACATCCAGAAGATAATGGCAAGATTTTGGGATTTCTATAGAGACTAAATATCTGAAAAGCTATATATCTGACATGTAAATAGGTTGACGTAAGATTTCTTATCTTCAATGTAAGAGTTTAGAAAGTAGTACTTCAGAAGTTTCTATGACAATACATTTTAACTTTGTTTTATAATATGATTGTGCTGATTTTGCCTGTCACCATATTAAGCTATTTAGATGTCTTATCCAATTTAATTGGCCAATAATCCTTCTTGATTAGTTGATTTTTAAAATCCCCATTATAAAAATGAGAATATAGAGGCTAAAGAAGATAAAGTAGTTTCATGAATTTATACATATAGTATGGGGAAGAGGCAGGATACATATCCAAGCCAGATTAAATGTAGAGCCTGTGGAGCTAACCACTACACACTAATACTTCTCAGGCCCATGAGAAATGCATATCTTAGAAGATAATAAATTTAACAATAAAATAATTTATACAATAAGGTACTATTTAAATCAACATTTTATAATAAGGTAGATGGAATCCACCAAATCTATAAATCCTGTAAAATAAAACTTAAATTAAAAAAAAAACACAAGTAGAGAGACAGAATTCAAATAATAAAACTGTTTTCTATACTATAAGGATAAACCAAAATGAAATGACATTAATATATAAAGAGCTTATATCTATCTGAAACATTATAAATATATAAATAATTTTTGTATATAGAATATTCATATATGTGTGCATGCATATATATAAATTTCTGGCTTAAATAATAAAAAACCTACATATGCAAATATAAAAGATTTTTTAGATTCAGTTCCTGAGCATTTGTGTATGGTTTGGGAGAATAGGCTTGCTCATATGTTTATTGGAATTGTAAGTAGGTTTGATCTTTCTGAAGAAAAATTTGGCAATGAGCAAAGTAATGTCCCAAATAGATCCAAATACACATGGGGTTTTAGTTTAAGGTGGTTCAAAAATAGTTTCCTATATATACAGAAATTCAGTAGAAAATGAAAGTAACGTTTTCAAATCAGTAGAGAAAAGAGAGATAATTCAGTAACCATTGCTGGGGAATAGATTAATAAATCAGGATTTCTGTCTCACTGCTCAGAAATGTCTTCACTTCTCAATCATTATAAATAATTCACCAATGCTATTTATGAGCACTCTTATTTTGAGCACTCTTATTTTGAGCACTCTTATGATTCCCTTTTAAAAATTAATATTGATTCATGTGAAAGCAAACATATAATATTTCAGTTGTTAATAAGTTGTAATACAAACAACAAAAAAATAGCACAACATGGCAAAGGAAGTGTGTTATTGGGAGAGGTGCTTTACATAGGATGATGAAGGACTGCTGTTTGAAAAGACTGGAGGGAGGACAGGAGATACCTGATGTCTGACAGAGAGCTTTCCAGGCAGAAGAAGACCCTGAAGGCAGAGGAAGATACATGGCAAGTGTGTGGTACAAGGAGGCCTGCTAATGGGAGAGGAAGGGGACATGAAGGCTGGATAGCCAGGATGAGATGACTCAATGCCCAAGTAAGGACGTTAGCTTTGGCTCAGAATGAGATTTTTTGTGCAGAGGAATATTATTTGGCATATGCTTTAAAAGTGTCGTAATAGCTACTCTGTTTGGAATAGACAAGTTAGAGGATGTCACAATAGCCCAGATGAGACATGACAATGGTAGGTCATGAAAAAAGGTTTGATTCTGTATATATTTTGAAAGTGGGGCTAACCAAACTAGTTGATGGGTTAATTGTGGAGTATGTATAAAAGGGAGTGTATTAATTCATTTTCACACTGCCATAAAGAACTACTCAGGGTTGGGTAATTTATAATGAAAAGACGTTTAATTGACTCAGAACTGACAGGCTTGGGAGGCCTCAGGAAACTTATAATCATGGCGGAAGGGGAAGCAAACATGTCCTTCTTCACAAGGTTGCAAAACAGAAACAAGTGCAGAGCGAAGGGGAAAGAGTACCTTATAAAAACCTCAGATCTTGTGAGAACTCACTCACTATCACAAGAACAGTATAGGGGAACCGCCCCCATGATCCAATCACCTCCAACAAGGTTCCTCACCCAACATGTGGGGATTATAACTCAGATGACAATTCAACATGAGATTTGGGTGGGGACACAGAGCCAGACGATATCAGGGAGGAAACAAGTTTGACTCATGACAAGAAAGATCTACTATCATTAATCTTAATTTGCAAAGAGAAGCACACCACACAAATACATACACACACACACACACACCTCACAATACTAAAAGTGATTTACTTTAAACAGCTGACTACACATACCCAGTAAACACAAAAATGATGCTCAGCATTTATGTCTCAAGGAATGCAGAAACATAGGATTGTAACAAATAATAAATTATTTGATGATACCCATGACTGGCAAGGCTGTGCAGAAACAAACATTCCCACACATTGTTGATCAATGGTTTATCGTAAAACACTTTTGTAAGAATATTAGATAATTGTTCTCATATTTAATACATGTTTACTCTTTGACCTGATAATCTCAAGACTAGAAATTGTCGCTAAAAAATCACAATTGACAAGGATATAGGTTATTAATAAATTTCTGGGAGTATAATTGATAATGTCCTCTAAAACATTTGCACTCAGTCTTTTTTATTTTTTTGAATTTATTTATTTATTTTTTAAGTTTTGGGGTACATGTGCAGGATGTGCAGATTTGTTACTTAAGTAAACAGGTGCCATTGTGGTTTGCTGCACCTATTAACCCATCACCTAGGTATTAAGACGGGCATGCATCAGCTCTTTTCCCTTATGCTCTCCCACTCTGCCCTCCCCTGACAGGCCCCAGGAAGTGCTGTTCCCCTCCCTGTGTCCATATATTCTCATTGTTCAGCTCCCGCTTATAAGACAGAACATGCAGTGTTTGGTTTTCTGTTCCTGCATTGGTTTGCTGAAAATCATGGCTTCCAGCTTCATCCATGTCCCTGCAAAGAATATGATCTCATTCCTTTTTATGGCTGCATAGTATGCTATGGTGTATATGTACCACATTTTCTTTGTCCAGTCTATCGTTGATGGGCATTTGGGTTGATTCAATGTCTTTGCTATTGTGAATAGTACTACAATGAACATACACGTACGTGTATCTTTATGACAGAAAGATTTATATTCCTTTGGGCATATACCCAGTAATGGGAGTGCTGGGTCAAATGTTTTTTTTTGGTTCTACATCTTTGAGGAATTGCCATACCATGCCCATTCAGTATGATATTGACTGTAGGTTTGTCATAAATGGCCCTTATGTTTTCAGGTATGTTCCTTCAATACCTACCTTATTGAAAGTTTTTAACATGAAGAGATGTTGACTTTTACACTCTTACATTCTCCATGGCACAGACAAGACTCAGGGGTGCTCTAAGTTGTGAACTTATTCAGACATGAATTTATATCTTGATTATAACATTTTGAGGCTGTTTGAACCTCAGCAAAATGCTTACATTTCTCTATCTATATTTATTTAGTGGTAGCCTTATAAGATTACTGTTGAATTAAATAAAATAATGAATATAAAGTATGACTGGTATACTATCTGACACAATGTTATTATTCAATACATGGTAGCTATTATTGCAGTACCTGGGGTGGCCTGAAGCATGATAATATGGTTTGGCTCTGTGTCCCACCCAAATCTCATGCTGAATTGTAATTTCCATTGTTGACAGAGGAGCCTGATGGAGGTGATTGAATCACGAGAGTAAATTTCTCCTTGCTATTCTCATGATAGTGAGTGAGTTCTCATGAGACTTAGTAAATTAGAAGTATGTAGCACTTCCCCACCCCTTTTTTTTCTACTCTGGCCATGAAGGATGTGTCAGCTTCCTCTTTACCTTCCACCATGATTGCAAGTTTCCTGAGGACTTCCCAGTCATGCTTACTGTACAGCCTGCAGAACCATAAACCAATTAAAACTCCTTTTGTTTATAAATTGTGCAATATCAGGTATTTCTTTATACCAATGCAAGAGCAGACTAATACAGAAAATTGGTACTAAGAAGTGGAGCCTTGCTATGAAGATACCTGAAACTATGGAAGTGGCTTTGGAATTGGGTAACAGGCAGAGGTTGGAACAGTTTGGAGGGCTCAGAAGAAGACAGGAAGATGTGGGAAAGTTTGGAACTTCCTAGAAAATTGTTAAAGTGTTGTGACCAAAATACTGATAGTGATATGGACAACAAAGTCCAGGCTGAGGTGGTGTCAGATAGAGATGAGGAATTTATTTGGAACTGGAGTAAAGGTCACTCTTGCTATGCTTTAGCAAAGAGACTGGCAGCATTTTGTCCCTGCTCTAGGGATCTGTGAAACTTTGTACTTGAGAGTGATGATTTAGGGTATCTGGTTGAAAAAAAATTCTAAAGAGGAAAGTGTTCAAGATGTGGCCTAGCTGCTTCTAACACCATATGGTCATATGTGTGAGCAAAGAGATGATCTGAAAATGGAACTTATATTTAAAAGAAAAGTGAACATAAAAGTTTAGAAAATTTGCAACCTGACCATGTGGTAGAAAAGAAAAACCTATTTTCTTGGGAGGAATTCAAGCTGCAGAAATTTACATAAGTAACAAGGATTCAAATGTTAATAGCCAAGATAATGGGAGAATGCCTAGAAGGCATTTCACAGACATTCATGGCAACCCCTCCCATCACAAGACTGGGGGCCTAGGAGGAAAGAATGGCTTTGGGGGCCAGGCCTAAGGCACTGCTATTCTGTGAATCCTTGGGACATGGCACCCTGCATTGCAGCTGCTAAATCTCCAGCCATGGCTAAATGGGCCCAAGGTATACCTTGATCTGTTGCTTCAGAGAGTGCAAGCTATAAAATCCTTGGTATTTTCTACATGGTGATAAGCCTGCAGGTGCACAGAGTGCAAAAGTTAAGCCTTGGAAACCTCCATCTAAATTTCAGAGGATGTATAAAGATGCCTGGATGTCCATGCAGAAGTCTGCTGCAGGGGTGGAGCCCTTATAGAGGACCTCTACTAGGGCAGTGCAGAGGGGAAATGTGAGGTTGGAACTCCCACACAGAGTCCCTACTGGGGCACTGCCTAGTGGAGCTGTGAGGAGAGGACCACCATCCTCCAGACTCCACAATGGTAGATCCACTGACAGCTTGCACTGTGTGCCTGGAAAAGCCACAAGCACTCAATGGAAGTTCGTGAAAGCAGCTGTGAGGCTGTACCTTGCAGAGGTATAGGGGCGGAGCTGCCCAAGATCTTGAGAGTTCACTCCTTGCAACAATGTGGCATGAATGTGAGACATAGAGGCAAAGGCGATTATTTTGGAGCTCTGAGATTTAATGATTGCCCTGCTGAGTTGAGGAATTGCCTGGGGCCTTTAGCCCCCTGTTTCTTTGGCCAATTTTTCCCTTTTGGAATGGGATCATTTGCCCAATGCCTGTACCCCACTGAATCTTGGAAGTAAGTAACTTGTTTTTTTTTTTTTTATTTTACAGGCTCCTAGGCAGAAGGGACTTGCCTTGTCTCAGATGAGTCTTGGGACTTGGACTTTGAGTTAATGCTGGAATGAGTTAAGATTTTGGGAGATTGTTGGGAAGGCATGATTGTGTTTTGAAATGTAAGAAGGACATGAGATTTGAGAGGGGCCAGAGATGAAATGATATGGTTTGTCTCTGTGGCCCCACCCAAATCTCATATCAAATTGTAATCCCCAGTGTTGGATTAGGGACCTGGTGGGAGGTGACTTGTTCATGGGGGTGGACATCCTTCTTGCTGTTCTCATGATAGTGAGTGAATTCTCATGAGATCTGGTTGGTTAAAAGTGTATACCACTTTCCCCTATCCTCTCTTCCTCCTTCTCTGGCCATTTAAGATGTGCTGGTTTCCCCTCTGCCTTCTGCCATGATTGTAAGTTTTCCGAGGCCTCCCCAGCCATGCTTTCTGTACAGCCTGTAAAATGGTGAGCCAATTAAACCTCTTTTTTTAAAAAATAAATTACCAGGTCTCAGATAGTTCCTTACAGCAATGTGAGAACAGACTCGTACACCCATGCAGACTCTAGTGTTTATAAATTTCTTCCTTTGAAAATTTTCTCTGCCCTGAGTACTTGAAATTTCTGGAAACTCTAGGTGAGCTGTTTTACTTCTAAGGAGGAATTCAAGAGAATGATCACTTAAAAAGAGTAAAAAATGCATTATAAAACTTGACACTTTGTCCCTTCCTTGCTGAAAAGATGAATCAATTTTCCCATGTCTCAAAAATTCTTATTTGTATGTATACAAAAGCACTTGTTCTTTCTGCATAATACATCTTATTACACCAAAGCTACACATTCTAATATTTGTCTGATACTTTTATGTTTCAAATATTCATGTTGTGAGTTTAGTACAAAATTGTAAGTTTATATGTGATCTTGAAAATAAGAAGGAAATTACTGTAAGCATCTTCAGCTTAAAAGTTTTATATTTTATCTGAACATAAATTGCACTTTGCATGAAATAAGAAGCTGTAATTCTACTCCTTTAGTATTACTCTGAATTTACGCTCAGCCAAATCTGTGTTTAAATTAATCTCCTAAAGAAAAGAACAGGCAATAAATCAGTTAAAAATAAATATAATTATAAAATTGGTGTTTTTCATTTTCAAAGGAATCTTGGCCCCATATCAGAAATCAACAAGCAAAGGCAATCACCCCTATTATACTTCAGCATTGTGATTCAGTGCAGGCATTAGTTATGAAGGGTTGGAGGAATTTAGAAAGAGAATACTTAACTTGGGCTGGGGAAGGATAAGTGAAATCTTAGTAAAGGAAATGATAAAACATAATCTGAAAAGAGAAGGGATCACAGAGATGGAAAGATAACAAGAAGTATGGACATGTTGATGAGAGGCATAAGGGCTCTTTAAACTGGCCCAGAGGGATGACATGATATGAATTATTTTAAAGAATTAATTTGTATCACAAATACCACATAGATAAATGAGTAATAAATAAGCAGTAGGATTTAAATTAAAATATGTGTGCTCACTTTAAATTTATTTTAACCTCTTGGAAAAAATATTTTCACAGTAAATGACTTGAGTTTCTGAAGATGCCATAGAATTGATGAGCAATACCAGCCTGTCTCAAGCAAATTGTCAAAGCTAAATGGAGTAAGTGTTTAAAATGGTCACTCAGGCAGAACCATCTGCTTATTAAAGTGTTTGCTTGAGAAGCCAGGTGCTGAAGTGCTAATGCATTTCTTGATGACATGCAAATTTGTTAAATATTGAAATCTCCTTTATCAAGATGTCATAGTTGTCGTTCTTCTCCTTCCTCTTTTCCATTCTTTTCTTGCAACAGTGGAGAGAACAAATCACAAAAGCTGGAGTTCAGCTTTGATCTATGAAAAAGCTAAATAAAGCAGAACAAAAGATAAATAATATAGAACGTGATGAAATAAATTAAGCATTCTCCGCAAGTTAGCTGTGCCATTTATTCATAAGGGTACCAAGAAGCTGATTTCATTGTCCCCTATGGAGACTCTATGACAAAATATCTGTTATGTCAAACATTAGTTTATTGCAAAATAGGAGTTATTTCAGCTCGAATTTTATGGTTTTAAGATACTGGTTCAATTATTAGACCATATATGAAGTAATTAGGAAAACTGGAGGCTTGAAAAGAAATAAAGGTAGGATAACCACCAAGAGTGTAGGTAGTGATTAAAATAGCTTTAAACCATTAAAAGTAAAATTGTTCATTGAAGAAAATACACCATGTGTTCTTCCTTCTAGTTATAGCCAATGCTAATTACTCTCCATAACTCTTCCCTGTTCTGCTCTTTTTGTGTATCACATACCGTAATTCATTTTGGAAGGTGAATAGTAAGCCCAGGTGTCTATATCTTGTCCTCTTCTCAAATGGATGGTTCCCATCTACCCGCAGGCCCTCTAGTGCAGTATGGAAAGTGCTATGACAGAGGTACAAACAGGTTTAATAAAAGAAAGGTCTGCAAGAGGAGGAGACTCAAGTTAAATTTTAACAGAGGAAAGGTATTCAGTAGTAGAGAGTGTGGAGTAAAGGGCCATGCAGAGGGTGAAATTACTAAGGCAAAGACATGTGATGGAACACAGTAAGGTTGAATACCATTTAGCACTATGGTTAACAACGAACTATCTATGGTGACCAGAGATATGGCATGTAATGAGGCTGAAGTAATGAATGGAAATAAACAATTTTGAAGGGCATGTTTGACATCCCCAGAAAAGGAAAATGTATGTTGTCATGATGGAAAACAGTAATTGTGGGATTTCAAACAAGGTATTAATATGATTGGACTTGTATTTAAGATGGGCTATAGTGGCAGGTATGTAATATTTGTGTTGGGGATGTAAGTGATATTGAAAATACATTAGAGATAGTAATCTAGGAAGAAAGAATCTTAGAAATCCAAATGAAGATAATTTATAATTGTTCCTTAAAAACACAGTCTCCAGAAATATATGCAAACATGTGATTATGTAGCAATTTATTAATTTTAAAAATAACATTAATTTATGAAATCAGGTTACATAGACAAGAATGCAAATGGATTATTATTGGGCAAAAAATCTGGACATATTTATTATATTTAATATTTTAATGATAAAAAACAGAAATAGCATGCCAATTAAACTGTAATATGGAAGAGAAATATACCTCATAAAAAAGGCTAGATTCTTACAAAAGCTGTGTAAGTGTGAATATAAAAGTCAAAGGAAAATTCAAGGTGTAAAAGTAGCACTGTTAATTTAAAGATATTGTAAGGACATTTTATGAAGTGTTTGTAGCATGGCTTTCCCAGAAAATCTGTATTTAAAACATCTAGAATGATAAGAAGATGTAAACTGTCATAGAGTATATTTTTTAGTAATCAGACCTGCAAATATGGCTGTAGATAGCTTGGCCAATTGTAGCTTTCATTTACATATAATGTACTCATGTTTAAACTCCAGTTTGCTGATTTTACAAATAATTAAGAATTCTGTTTTCTTGCAGATGATCCTTGAGTGGTTGATTTATTTTCCAAAACAGGAGTAATATTTATTTAGTTAGTTGGGAAGTACTGTGTGAAAAACAGAGTAATGAAGTACATGTTATTTAATTATGGTGATTTTTAAGGACTATTCATATTATTATGATCACTAATGTTTAAAGTTATTAATAATTAAAATGCAACACTCTAGGGTCATCATTGTTTTGTTTCTTTCTCACAAACATGTTTTACACCTATTAGAAAAGCTTGTTGTCTCCACCTTCATAATATCCACAGATTCCTTTGATTACCATGCTCACCATGCCATGAGCTTCCATCATGTTTTTCTGGATGACTAGCACAATTCTTCTAACTTTGCTCCCCCTCACCTCATGAGTCTATAATCTACAGGGCAGCTAAAGTCATCCCTTAAAATAGCAAATCCTTTCACGTCATTCTCCTAGTTAAAAGCTGGCAATTGCTTCATATTTCAAGCTGTTTTAAAGCCAATGCACTTAAAATTTTCTACAAAGATTGGGTGCATTGACTCATGCCTGTAATCCCAGCACATTGGGAGGCCGAGGCAGGCAGATCACTTGAGGTCAGTGGTTCAAGACCAGCCAGGCCAATATAGTGAAACCCTGTCTCTACTAACAATACAAAAATTAGCTGGGCATGGTGGCGCATGTCTGTAGTCCCAGCTACTCGGGAGGAAGAGGTAGGAAAATCCCTCGAACCTGGGCCAGGGAGTGAGACCCTGTCTGAAAAAAAAAAAAAAAAAAAAAAAAGATCCATATTGTATTGCATTGGCATATCACTTGAGTGTCTATTAATTTTAAATTCTCTTCCTTATGGTATTAGGGTAGCAATATAAAGAAAAGGTAAGAATCAAGTCTCATCTTACGACTTTCACCATAGCCTTTTAAACATCACAGTAGAGATAGTAGTTAAAAGTGTTTTGAATCTTAAGCTTTTGAATATCCTNGGGTGCATTGACTCATGCCTGTAATCCCAGCACATTGGGAGGCCGAGGCAGGCAGATCACTTGAGGTCAGTGGTTCAAGACCAGCCAGGCCAATATAGTGAAACCCTGTCTCTACTAACAATACAAAATTAGCTGGGCATGGTGGCGCATGTCTGTAGTCCCAGCTACTCGGGAGGAAGAGGTAGGAAAACCCCCCGAACCGGGGCCAGGGGTGAGGCCCTTTCTAAAAAAAAAAAAAAAAAAAAAAAGGTCTATAAAGCCTCAGTTTTCTTTTCTTTTGAACTTTTTCTTCTATTTTATCCTTTGCTTACTTTGTTCTAGATTCTCTGGCATCCTTAGAGTTCTAACTTTTCAGGCACAGTCTTCCTGTCGGATTTTTGCATTAGTTATTTCTTCCGTGTGGATTTTATACCTCCAGAAATCTGTCTAGAAACCTCCTTATTTCCTTGAAGACTTTGCTCAGATACGACCTTCTTCCTGATTATTCACCCTACATTAAATTGCACCCTCAGCACTCTCAATCTTTATTTCTCTGCTCTTTTTTCCCCAAAAGCTTTATTACCTTCTAACATACATTAATTATTTACTTTTTAATGTATATACTTGTTTATCTTCTATTCACAATGGTATGCAATGTTCACAATACAGCAACTTATGACTGTTTTGTTCACTAATGTGTATCAAATATTTATAAGAAAGCCTGATACATTATACTGATACATAATAGGTGCTCAGTACATATTTGTTGAGTGAATTTAAACAAAACAGCATTATATGATTTTCTGAAGCTCCTAAATTAACCAACCCTGAGGCTGCCCTAACTCTGGCCATCTTATAAGATCATAACTTCCTAATTACTTGAGAAGTTGGTAGGTGTTTTATTTTACCTACAACTGAAAATACTCAAACTGATATAGAAGAATTTTGACTGGGACATATTGTTCTGATATTGGACTAATAATATGATTACAAAAACAAAGTTTAGAGTCTTAGACTTAGCATAAGGCACAGGGAATGGAGACAGATTCCAGGTACATTTTACATGTAGAATTGACATGACATGTGGAAAGAATGAGGAGTGTTGCAAATAGTCATAATAAATGTATGACAATAAGTAAGATTTCAAAGCCTGGAAGTAGGTAATTTAGCAAAAGAAGTAATTACACAAACTGGAAAGGGTGAACCTTGGAAAAATCTGAAATTTCTGATTTTTTAAGTAGGAAAAGACATCTGAGAATCTTTCCAGGAAATCCCTTTTTTGATTCTACTTAATTCAGAGAAATGAGATAATCTTTCTTTAAAAATATTCTTCAGCCTAGGTCGTAGGAGAAAGCAAGGCTAAACAAAAAGTTTAAAATGCACTGATGATTTTGCACTCATGCATTTCTAAAATATATGTTAAATCTCCAACATCACAACTCAAAAGTACTAAATACATTTAAAAAAGAAATCGTCATTTTTATGCAATTATACCAGACCAGTGATGTTTCAATCAGATGCCACTTCTGATAACAGATGTCACAGATGAGATATTGAATTCTTGCGACTGTTTCTGATAGAATAATTAAAACAATCTCCAATCAGTTCTGATCACATACAGCTGTTTTTCACAATGCACAAAAGACAATTTTCTTTACTTCACATGACAATAATAGTTATTTTCGTAACTGTTTTGAAACACCTGAGAACCCGGAGCCACTGAAGTCATTTGCTGTATTGATGATCACAGACCAATATTTTGGAAAGATTTGGAACCACATCTTGTTATCTGCGTATCTATACTCATACATATTCTATACTCTTAATAGAACTATATGCATTGTTTTTTACCTTTTCTGCAAAATACATAACTTAGAATATTTTTCTTTCTTCCTTTCTTTTTCTTAGACAGAGTCTCATTCTGTCACCCAGGCTGGAGTGCAGTGGTGCGATCCTGGCACATTGCAACCTCTGCCTCCAGGGTTAAAGCGATTCTCCCACCTTAGCCTCTCAAGTATCTGGGACTACAGGCACAAAACATCACATCTTGTTACTTTTTGTATTTTTAGTAGAGATGGGGTTTCATCATGTTGGCCAAGCTGTTCTCTAACTCTTGACCTCAAGTGATGCACCCTCCTTGGTCTTCCAAAGTGCTGGAATTACAGGTGTGAGCCACCATGTTCGGCCAATATTTTTCAATACTATGTGCTCCTATCTTGCTCCTCTTCTATTAACATAATATTGAGTAATTATTCAGTCCACATAAAGAGTGAACGACTCCATGAAGTGGTATTTGATTTCACCTGTTACAAATGGTATGATCCAACTAGCTGAAGAATGGAAGAATCGGACAACTAGCATTTAAATTCAGAGCCCAGCACTATGCCAGCTACCATGACAGATACAAAATATATAAATATCATCTCAGATATTTGAGCTTAATTCAGAAAATAAAACTCAGCATTATGGAAAGATGTAATAAGCCTAAAAGCCGCAGTAGTAAAGAATTGTGATGCAATTGTCAGAAAAATTATCACTGAAGTGATTTTAGACTGATTCTTGACTTAGTTTCTGTTCTTAATTCTAATTTATAAATATATGTTTTGTAATTTTGAAGCTTCAGAGCTAAAAGGTAATCATAATGGGTCATTGAGATTAAAGATGTCAGTGCCTAGGATAGGATAAATTTTAATAATTCAGTTTCTAAAATATTTATGGATAGAATACTTCAAGGAGATTAGAGGCATCAAGTTAGACTCTCTGAGGTGTGTGGTCATATGGTGTCTGGATTCAAGTAACTCTTTGAAGTTTTCTGAGATACTGAGAAAGATGGTGTGTTTAAAAAGCACAAAACCAAAAAGCATATTCGGAGAACTTTTACAATGTCAGCGGGAATACAAAATATCTCAAGTTTGCACATACCTGAATGTACATTATGAGCAGATTATAGTCACTTGATAAGAAAATAAATTTATTATTGACATATAAAATAAATCCAAATTTTGTGATGTTGAGCAAGAAAAGTTTAGAAGAAAACTGGTGCTGAATAAATAATAATTATTAGAAAACACAGTGAAAGAAAGTGGATGAAAAGGATAAACCTGTAACACAATAATCTCAAATTGAAATGACAAAGGTTTTGATGTAGATGATGAAATGGAATCCAAATACAATAAATTCATTTGTCAATTCAATGGAAAAATCATTGAATATAACCTGGTAAATAAGCCAGCCAACAAACAATTCTAGTCACTGCTACATCCCACTTTAAATTATTAAATATAGCAATTATAAAGAAAAACCTAGAAAATAAGATTGTGAACACCTGAATACCAACTACCTAGCTTTACAAATTATTAATCCTTTTTAATATTCTCTTTATGTTTTTCAAAATAAAATACTAAATTTAAATTTTTTGTGGCCTGTTGTAAATGCAGCTTCAAAAACTCCACTGAGATGGCAAAAAACTGCTTTAAAAGACAAATCTATCACAAGTAAAATAAAATTTGGGAAAGTGGGTCAAAAAATGGTACGTGATATATCAGATAAGAAAGGATTGAGTGTTCCAGGAGTAGGCTCCAATAATCAAACTCAGTGTAGCTACAGAAAATTTCAAACATTTGAGAATTGAACCTAGTGATACCATAGAGGGAAACTTAGAGCTTTAAGTTTATTTATCAGAAAGACTTGCAAATAAATAAGAAAATACGGCCCACATACAGAAAAAATAGCAGTCAATAGAAATTCCCCTTAAATAAGCCCAGATGCTGGACTTACTGAACAAGCCCTTAAATCAACTTCTTGAAGTATGTTCAAGGAGCTAAAGAGAACCAAAACTAAAGAACCAAAAGAAAGTACAATAATATATTTCAGTATTGTGCAGAGCGTCAATAAGGATATAACAATTACGAGAAGACACAAAAAGCTGGACATTTTAAATACTAACATTTGGCAACCTTGGAAATTAGATTCTCCCTCTTCCTTAAGGTTTGGTGGTGGTGTTTGTTGTTGACAGTTCACTGTGGCTCCTGAGGTCCCTACTAGTTAGCTCAGTGGTCAGCTAATGATTTGATGGAGATTTACGTAAATATCTGGAACAAAAAAGTCCTCATCCATGCTGAGTGTGTGTCTTGGAGCAGAAAAGAGTGGAGAGACAATGAAGCCTTATAGAGGCCAAGTATATATTCACCACTGAACTTAAATTGGTATTAATCTGAACCAGATTGTTGTATGTTAAGATGTTAATTTAAATTCTCAGGTCAGCCACTTATTAAAAAAACTTAAAAAATAGAGCATATCAAATAACAATTGTCTTTTCGTATTGAGCTTTTGTTCAATGACCTTACTGAACTCAGTTTTATAAGTTGCTGATTTGTTGGTAATTCATTGGGATTATGAATCATGTCATCTGCAAAGAGAAAGTTTTATTTCTCATTTCCAAATGTGAATGTCTTTTATTTTGTCTTCTATTTTGTGTGTGTATATATATATATACACACACTAAATAGTATATATATACACATATATATGTGTGTACTAAAATATGCTATATATTATGTATTTAGTATATACAAATGACATTTGATATCTTTTAAATACAGTATAATATGTAGATTGTATTTTAGCATATACAATATATAGTATATATCCTAAAATACTCTATGTACTGTATATCCTAAATATATAATATATAGTATATTTTGTGTATATATGTACTAAATATACTAAATATGTTTAATATATTTATTTAGTAAATGTATATATACTAAATATGTCTAGTATATTTATTTAGTATATATAAACATATGTTAAGTGTATGTATATATACTATATGAATACACATAAACACACACACATATACATACATATTTATATATATAGAGAGTGAGCAATAAGATCTCATTCTATCACCTAGACTTGAGTGCAGTGGCACAATCATATCTCACTGCAGCCTCCTGGGCTCAAGGGATCCTTTCACCACAACATCCAGAGTTAGCTTATAATTAAAAAAAATTAACTTTTAAAGTATTATATTTTTCCTTTCCTAGTTATGATAATTTTCACATTTCCTTCAGGCCTTTAATATTGTTGGCTTATACTGGAAAACTTAAACCAAGTAATCCTCTGTCTCTGGTAGTAGTAGTGTCTCCCACCCACTACTGCAAACAAGAATCATTTTCGATTCTGTGCTAAACAATTTTAGAATGCCTTGCTTCCTATTTTTTAAAAATGAATATCACTGAGATCAGTAAAAAGTAAACTGCTTACTGTAAAAAACACCTGCTTATGGAAAATATGGTGTGAACCAATTAACCAAAGCACCAAACTTATTAAGAGTAATAGCTCTCTCATCAAGACTTGCTTTAGACTCTCACCTCACTGTACACACCAATAGCCAGTCCAAAGCAATTACACCAACAATATCACTCAATCCCAAATCATTCCCACCTTATAAGTCATACTTTCAAAATTATTCAGCCCATGATCTAAAACCCTGTAGATGCTTTTCTATGTTTTCTTTTCTAAAATTATTTCATTTCATATATTTAACGTCCACGATGAAGTGATTACTACAGTCAAGTAAATTAACATACTCATTATCACATATGGTTAAATATTTTGTGATAAGGATATCTAAAATCTACTCTCTTAACAAATTTCAGTATATAGTAAAACATTATTATTATATGTAGTTATCATGTTGTACACTGGATCATTCAGCTTATTCATTAAGTCAATGAATTCCTCCAATTCTCCCATCCTCCCCACCCTTGATAATTACCTCTCTGTTCTCTATTTCTATGTATTCAAGATAGTCACATTGGTATATACTTACAGAACTATGACAATAGATAGATGTCGAGGCTATCGTAAGACAATCAACCTCTTATCTATCAATGTGGTATTTAGTACTTAAAAATTTTCTAATGCTGAAACATCTTTCCTTGTGTGTACATTTTTTCACATTTCTGAATTTGAATTACTATTGCAAGTATTTTACGGGTGAGATGAATCCATATTTTCCAAATTTGAAATTCCATTTTTCAAATTAGGTATCTAGTTTATATTAACCTCCTAAGAGTTTTAATTAGAATGTTGTTCATTATTCTCTGAAAGAGCTCGCCTAACAGTTTATTTGTTCTTTGAAGATTTGCTCAAACTTGTGTATAAAGCCATCTAGTGGCCTTTTAGAAGGGATCATTCTGACACAAATTTGATGTCATTTTAAAATTCATTTACAACTTTTATTTTCTTAGTATATTTTAGTACTATATCGCTTTAAAGCCTATCAACATATTTTATTTTGCTATTCTTGTGTTATATTAAAAATCTTTACTTTTGACTGTAGTTATGTCCTTTGAATTAGTTCAAACTATCCGTGATGTTTCCCTGATTCTTTATAAATATTGCCAGATACTGATTTGTTGGAGTGAGAGGAAAAAGGGATGAACTAGTCTCAAAGAATAAGCTCTTTTGGCTTTGTTCACCCTTTTTTTTTCTTGATTTCATTTTCTACTTTACTAATTTTACACTTATTTTTACATCCTCCCTTTTACTTTTCTTAGGTTTGTTATATTGTTCCTTTTATATAATTGTTTTATTAACACATGTACTTTAAAGTATTAACTTACTTCTAAACGCCACTATGCAGAAGCTTTTTAATTTGAAGCCCTTGAGTTCTCATGTGTGATACTTTGCTACCAATATGTGTATAATCTGTAGGTAACATTGTATGATATACTTTAAAGTATGAGTAAATTATGAACAATGTGTTTACTGTATGCCTTTTATTTATACAGTTTTATTATACACAAAGAGTATGGTATTGAATGAATTATGTGTAATTGCGTTCCATTCAGTGCATTAGGTTTTATTATGTCAATTCTCAGAAATTTGTTCCATCGTGACATTGTTTCTAGACAATTTTATTTTTTGAATTCCATTTGATCATGAAATGAATGAGTTCAATATATGTTATAGATTTACATGTATATGAATACATATATACATTGTAAACAAATTTATGCATATGCAATATGGTTAAATACATATATATGTATAAGCATGTACACATATATAATTAAGCCTGATTGAAATTGTAATTGTTAATTATTTTAAAAATGGTTCCCTTTTAAACCACTTGAGGTATGATTGACATATAAACAGTTGTACGTATATAATGTATATGTCTAGGTGAGTTTGGGAATATGTACACAATCGTGAAACCATCCCCATTATCCAGGCCGTAATCATATGAGAGGCTTATAAATGGAGCTTATTATATGTCTGTGTTAATATCACAGTAGGACCAACAAGTGTAGACCATTGTAAGAAAATCATCCTGATAGATGTAGTAAGAATCGATTGTGGGTTAAAATGAGAATTAGTTTGAGAAGAGAGAGAATATTTTTAAAATTTAAATTGTTAAGGAAAATTATCTTTGATTTCCAAGAAATATTTATTGAAAACATACATCTGGAAGAAGCTATACTTGTTCTGAGGGTATTACAACAGATAAATATAATAGCTAATGACCACTTTTCATGGAAATTTAATTCTGAGGGGAAAGTTAAGCATTGAAAAAGTAATCATCAACTGATAAATTAGACAAAGGGAAATAGAAGGTGCTATAAGACTATATGGCAAAGGAAATTAATTCGTTATTGAGTATCAGTAAGAACTTTCCAGAGTAAGTGATAATTGAACTCTCAAGTTAAAAAGTAAATAAATATTAGCTGAAAGTACAGCTTGGAAGCAGTGTTTGTAGATCAAAGGGGAGTGAATTAGTTTAGGAACACAGATCAGGTTATTAGGTTTTCTTGATGTGGAGGGCCTGGATTCGGATTTTGATCTTAGACTTTTATCAGTACTCATCTTCGATTTCTAGTATTGTCTCCAAAAATTCTTTTCTTTTTTTTTTTTTTTTTTTTTCTGAGATGGGGTTTCACTCTGTTGCCCAGGTTAGAGTGCAATGGCATAATCTTGGTTCACTGCAACTCGTCTCCCAGGTTCAAGCGATTCTCCCACCTTCTCTCAGCCATCCAAGTAGCTGGGATTACAGGCATGTGCCACCACGCCTGGCTAAATTTTTGTATTTCAGTAGAGACGGGGTTTCACCATGTTGGTTGGTCTGGTCTGGAACTCCTGACCTCAGGTGAACCACCACCCTCGGTCTGCCAAAGAGCTAGGATTACAGGTGTGAGCCTCAGCGCCCAGCCTCCGATAATTCTTAAATGGTCAATTGTGGCTGGAGAGAAGGGTGGTGTGATATTCCTCGAATGTTACCATTTTATGCTCCAAGGAAAGACAATGAAAAAAGTTTAGGGATTTTTAAAGAAAGGATTGAGATAATTAACCCAAGAGTTTAATCTGTAGAGAAAAAGAAATGAAGACAAGATGGTTATTAATAAGAATATAATGGAGTCAATGAGCAGATGATAACAAGGAGGTAGAAGAAAATATGGGGTTAATTAAAATGACATGTGTTGTAGTTAGAGAGGATTGTTTTAGTGAGAATTTCTGAGGTGGAAACGTTTTATCAGATGTAAATCCAGCTGGGCACGGTGGCTCACGCCTGTAATCCCAGCACTCTGGGAGGCCAAGACGGGCAGATCACGAGGTCAGGAGCTCGAGACCATCCTGGCTAACACGGTGAAACCCCGTCTCTACTGAAAATACAAAAAAATTAGCCGGGCGTAGTGGTGGGCGCCTGTAGTCCCAGCTACTTGGGAGGCCAAGGCAGGAGAATGGTCTGAACCCATGAGGTGGAGCTTGCAGTGAGCCGAGATCACGCTACTGCACTCTAGCCTGGGCGACAGAGCGAGACTCTGTCGCAAAACAAAACAAAACAAAACAAAAAAACAGATGTAAATCCAGGATGTGGACAGAAGATTTGGTAGCAGGAGTGGAGTGCTTCAGAAGTTAGTGGGAATGAAGAAGTCTGAAATAATAAAAAATAAATGAAGTCCAAATGAGAAAGACTGAAAGTTTTGGCAATTTATTCTGTTTCCCAGGTTGAGGTTGACCCTTACTCTGCTATAGCAGGATGTGAGGAGAGAGTATAACAGAAAGCTAGGATGCAAAGTTGATGTATTGCAGAAAAGGCGGACTGAAGAATAATATAATCACCCAGAATTAACCTCAAAGGAATGCAAAGATGTCTTTATAAAAGAAAGATAATTATTTCATTAAACAAATACATCATGTTCATCTACAGAGAAATAATATGATTAAACACAAATGAGAAAATATTTTTTGATAGAGACCATGAAGGAAGCTCCTACTGTAATGACTTAATATAATACAAGGCTGGGCGCAGTGGCTCATGCCTGTGATCCCAGCACTTTGGGAGACCCAGGCAGGAGGATCATGAGGTCAGGAGTCTGAGACCAGCCTGACCAACATGGTGAAACCCCGTCTCTACAAAAAATACAAAAATTTGCTGGGCGTGGTGGTATGTGCCTGTAATCTCAGCTACTTGGGAGTCTAGGGCAGGATAATCGCTTGAACCTGGGAGGCAGAGGTTGCAGTAAGCCAAGATCATGCCACTGCACTATAGCCTAGGCGAGAGAGTGAGACTCCATCTCAAAATATATATATATACACACATATATAATATAATATAATATAAAATGATGTGACTTGTTCAGTCGAATGTAATATAAGAGGAACGATCTTCTAATGGTAACATCAGGCAGGGAAATAAGGAAAGGAAATATGAATCTTTCAGTCTTGTTTTACAGGGCATGAGAAAATACACAAGACACATTTGAGGGGACTGGAGGGAAATGGTGTCTTCAGGAGAAACAAAGAGATGATGAAGTCATCAGTAAGTAGTCTAAGAACATAGAGTACTGTGATGATCATTAAAGAGAAACTCTAAACAGAAGGGTTCATGAAGGAGTAAATTAGTGGGAGATTTGGCTTAGAGAGTGTAGAAGTTTGTGCTGGACATAAAGCATGAAATACAAGGATAAAGAGCTTATCAGATTTAGTTGACAGGTAGGGTTTACAATAATAAATGAGTAATCAATATGAACTCTAAGGATTCCGCTATATTCTGCAAAACATTCATAGAAGTTGTGTTTTTGATATGAAAATGGCTTTTTCTTTAGGACTCTGGAGTAAGAAAGGGCATAGGATTGTATGGAAGGGAAAAACCTAAGTAGCAGGTCAGGTGGATGCGTCATTTAGTGCCTGTCAATCTGATAGATGCAAAAGGGTGAAAGACATACGTTGTGTTCACTTATTCAGTAGACATTACTGAATACCTACTGCAGGGTAGGCCCTGTATAAGCGTTGAAAATACAACTGTCAGCAAAACCAACAGAAGATCATTATCCTTTCATCTTGGAGAGGAAGGAGAGTCAAAATATATTATAAAGATGTGTTATGAAGACATGTTAAAACACTAAAGGGGAGAGATATTGACAGGGTTGGTAGAAAGTTGTGAGAAAGCTAGGTGGCAAGGGGTCCCCAGAAAAACTCCAACTGGCCTGTGCACTGGGAGAAACGCTACCAGGCTGGAGCCACAGAGGTCTGTGCCCTTGGCGGTGGGGAGGAGCCTGGGCCCTCCTCTTCCTGTGTGGAACCTGGAATTCAAGCTGCAAGGCAGGAAGAACTCTAGCAGGGAACTCTGGTCTTGCGGAGAGTCCCTGTTCCCCACTTTTCTTTCCTTTTACCAAATAAAACCCCACTTTACTCACGCTTCAAATTGTCTGCGAGCCTATATTTTCGTGGCCGTGGGACAAAGACCTTGTGTTTAGCTGAACTAAGGAAAAGTCCTTCAACAGCTGGTTTCTTACGATGTGATCCTATAAAGCACTCCACCCCTTCCTGACCACCACCACCACACACATGCTCATAAAGTGACATCTGAACCCAGAAAGACTTAAAGCAGGTGAGAGGGAAATCACAGTGATATCTAGAAGAGTGGCCCAAGCAGGTCAAACATCAAGTGCACATTTCCAGGGGTTAAAGGATGTTTGGAGTGTTCAAAAACCAGAGTCCCACGTAGCTGAAGAGTGTGTGAAAGAGGGAGTGGGAGGAGTCGAGGTCAGAGAAGTAGGAGAATAGAATGAAATACTAAGGGGATGTTAGATACATATAATGACTTTAGCTTTTACAGTGAGTAAGGTTGGAAATTGCCGGAGTATTTTGACCAGGTAAGTAGCAGCACAGTTTTGTTGTTGTTGTTTGTTGCTGTTTTGTTTTTTTTGAGACAGAGTCTCACTGTGTCACCCAGGCTGGAGTGCAGTGGCTTGATCTTGGCTCACTGCAACCTCTGCCTCCTGGGTTCAAGATATTCTTGTATCGCAGCCCACCCCCTGCCCCACCCCCAAGTAGCTGGGATTACAGGCTCCCACCACCATGCCCAGCTAATTTTTTTTTTTTTAATTTTAGTAGAGGCGGGGTTTCACCATGTTGGCCAGGCTGGTCTTGAACTCCCTCCTTCAGGTGATACACCTGCCTCGGCCTCCCAAAGTGCTGAGATGACGGGTGTGAGCCACTGCACCTGGCCAGCACTGTTTTGTTTTACTAGGAAGGCTCTGGGTCTGTGGTGATATTAGGCTCTTGGGGAGCAAAGGGAGGAGCAGGGATTCTAATGACAACAGTAAGCGGGGAGGAGATGATGGAGCTTGGTTGAAGGTGAAGTGGTGAAAGCAGTTTGAAGTGTTTGGAGCCAACAAGATATGCTGATGTTCTGCATGTGAGAAAAAAAGAATGAATTTAGGAAAGATACCAAGGTTTTGGTGTAAGCAATGGCAAGAATGGCTTACTTTATGTTAGGCTATTCTTGGAATCTCTTTTGTATAATTCTTTTGTATGCCTTGGCGTTCTTTTGGAATGAACACCGTTTTCCATATCTGATCTAAATGTCCTCAGTCCTTAAAAGAAATTGTTAATTGATTGTCTAATTATTAATTATAAAGAGATAGTGGTAGATACAAAAACTAATAATAAGTAGAAATGAAACTCGAATTGAGTAAATATTAATTGACCCCATCCCCTAAACATTATAACTTTCTCTACTTAAAAAATCAGATCCAATTCCCACATCTAAACAATGGGGAACTTGAGAACTATGAAATTAGAGCCATGGATATAGTGCAGGATATATTGCTGTTACTACCAGAACTACATCATTCTGTTTTTTAGCCTGGTGACCCTTCCAGTTTACCATATCGGCTGATTTACTACAGAACACTTTGTTACTCTGAGTAAGATTGAAAGTTGCTGGAGTATTTTGACTAGATGTATACCACCATTTTGCTTCAAAAATACAGCTCTGGCTTTGTCATGCAGTCTCCAAATTTTGTATTTTCATCCACTTTTGTTTGACTTGTTTCTTTTATTACTCATATTTTTATTTTCAGAGAGCCTAATGTTTGTAATGTTACAACATAGGAATTTGTAGGATTCTGAAGTTTGTGCAACACAGAACTTAAGCTTTTCTCATTTCTCAAATCAGTCTTAATTTTTCTTAATATTATAAGAATCTTCATAAGCTTGAAAAATGATTTAATAGCTCATGTTCTTTAAAATTATCATATAGTGCTCCTGTTAAAGGTTACTAAGATCATCAAAGACCAAAACACTACAAGTTTTCAATCACCTGTGCTAAAGAACAGGTACTCTGCAAACTGTTTCACAGAAATTCTGTTCCAGGATCAAAGAGACTGTGTATATTGCTGTGAGTAAACCCTGGGTACTTTCAGGTACTGTGGAAACTGCTGTATCTGGGGGACTCTCTGTGACTTACCAAGCAACCTACACCAAGTCCTGAGCAGTTTGTCTCATCGAGCTTGAAACCTGGAGGTCCAAACTTAGGAAAAAATCGCCCTTTAGATGAGCTGTTTTGGATCCCCTGGCATAACTGCAGATTAGTTACAGATGCTCTATTCCAGCCACAAATTTGGAGCTCATGGGGAAAGATGAAGACAATGGAAAGAATCAGAATTTCTGGCTGCTATGTAGTGCTCAAGCCTCTACCACAGCTGCTATAATTAGGCCAGATGAAAGGATTTGGAAATGAACTTTCCAGTTTTCTACCTGGCATTTCTTGACAATCCTGTGTCTCCAATATTGTGTCCAATCCTGTATCTCCAATATATCATATGCCAATCCTGTATCTCCAAATATTTTCCTGTATCTCTAAGTATTTTCATAAGAGTTGCTATTATTTAGGCAATTTGACTTTTTCCCAATTTTATTGAGGTGTAATTGACAAATAGGGCTTGTGTTTATTTAGGTGTACAACAAGATGTTTTGATATGTGTATACAGTGTGAAATGATTACCACCATCAAGCTAATTAACACATATATCACCTCACATAGTTACTATTTGTGTGTGTGAGAGAGGACAAACTTCAGATCTTTCTTTGAAAATTTCAAGTATAAAATGCACTATCGTTATCATGTTGTACACTAGGTCTCCAGAACTTATAACTGAAATTTTGCTCCCTTTGACCAACATCTCTCCATTTTCCTCACCCCATAGTCTCTGCTAACCATGCCTCTATTCTCTATTGCTACAAGTTTCACCATTTCCACATTTCATTTACATGTGGAATCTATTTATAATAAATGAAATCATACAGTAGTTGTATTTCTGTGTCTGGCTTATTTCACTTAGCATAATGTCTCCCAGGTTCATCTGTGTTTTTGAAAATGACAGGATTTCCTTTCGTAAGGCTGAATAATATTCCATTGTATGTGCCTGTGTATATGTATGTGTGTGTAGAGAGAGAGAGAGAGACAGTGACAGAGAGAGAGAGAGAGAGAGAGAGAGAGAGAGAGAGAGAGAGAGAGAGAGAAATTTGAGAAAGATTGGCATTAATTCTTTAAATGTTTGGTAGAATTTACCAGTGTTGCCATACATCCTGAGATTTACTTTGTTGGGGAATTTTTGATTACTGATTCAGTCTCCTTACTCATTATTAATCTTTTCAGATTCTCTATTTCCTTATGATTTTGTGTTGCTGGTTGTATCTTGCTAAGAATTTATCCATTTCTTCTAGTTTAACCAATTTGTTGGTGTATAGTTGTTCATAACAGTCTTTTGTATTTGTGTGGTATCAGTTGTAATGTCTTTCATTTATGTTTCATTTATTGGAGTCCTGTCCCTTTTCTTCTTAGTCTAGCTAAAGGTAACCATTTTTATGAAACAAACAAACAAACAAAAAACCCTACATTTTTCCATTTCTTCACTTTCAGCTGATATGTGCCTTAAAGCTAAAGTGTGTCTCCCACAGGTAGCATATAGTTGGATCTTGCTTTTCACACATTCAGATCCTTTGACTTTTAATTGGAGAATTTAATTCATTTACAATAAAAATAATTTTTCATAGGTAAAGACTTACTATTGCCATCTTATTGGTTTCTGCCTTTTGGTGGGTCTTTTTTTTTTTTTTTTTTTTTCCTCTCTTTCTCTTGTTTCTTCCTTTGTGATTTGACAATTTCTTTTGTAGTGGTATGCTTTCATTCCTTTCTTTTTATGTTTTGTGTATCTACCACAGGATTCTTCTTTGTGACCATAATGAGGCTTACATAAGACATATTACTGTTATAAAAATCTATTTTAAGCTGATAACATCTTAATTTCAATACAGAAAAGTCTCCAATTTTACTTCACCCTCTCCCCATATTTTATGCATTGATGTCAAAATTTGCATCATTTGATATTGTGTATCCGTTAACAAATTATTGTAATTGTAGTTATTAACTTTTATTCTGAAGTTCACTGTGATTTACTTAGCACCATTAGATATTAGAATATTCGAAACTTGAATATGTACTTAAGTTTTTTGTGAGTTTTATTCCTTTATATATTCTCATATTGCTGCTTAGCATCCTTTTATTTAAACTTGAAGAATATCTCTTAGCATTTCTTATAAGGCAGGTCTAGTGGTGATGAACTACCTCAGTTTTTGTTTTTCAGGGAAAGTCTTTATCTTCCATTCATTTTGAAGGACAGATTTTCAGGTATAGTATTCTTGACTGGCACTTTTCCTTTCAGCATTTTCAATATATCTTCCCATTCTCATTTTGCCTGCACGGTTTCTCTGAAAAATTCTGATTGCCTGATAGAGATTTCCTTGTATGTAATGAGTCTCTTTTCCCTTGCTGCTTTCAAAATTCTCTTCAGTTCCTGATTTTTGACAATTTTATTATAATGCGTTTGGTAAAATCTGCTTTAGGTTGGACCTGCTTGGAGACCTTTGTGCCTCATGTACCTGAATAACTATATCTTTTGGCTGATTTAGGACGTTTTCAGCCATTATTTTTTAAAATAACCTTTCTGCTCTTTTCTATCTTATGTCCCCTTAGTGAAATCCCATAATGTGGGACAGCCTCTCCCAGCCATTCAGATGTGTTGGTCACTTCAGTAATTGGATGAGGCAAGAAAGAATTGGTTCTGGGGAGGTGGTGATCACTCACTATGCTCGCTCTTTCCACTGCAGGTGAAATTTCAGACTGGAATGTTCTCTCTTGGCACTGAACTGTGCCACCTTGGAAAGGGGTGACACAGGTAAGGTACATTTTTTACCCTCTTCTGTGTAGCTATTCCAAGAATTTTTGCTTCAACAGTGTGTTGGAACTTTTCCACTGTACCCTCAGATTCCCACAGAAGTATGCTTGTCAATAGATAGTTGTCAGAATCTGTGCTTCTGCTGGGGAATGATGGTAGACAGTGCATACTCTGACATCTTGCTAATAACATTTCCTTATTTTAGCATTCTGAAGTCAGTAATCCTGCACTAGGATTCAAGCATGCATATAAATCTGCAGCACTTTTATTTGTAGGAAGACAGGAAATATTTATTTTATCACAATGTTAATTAATATTTAGTGGTTGCCAATAATACAGTAAGCTGATAATATATCTTTATACTCTGATTATCACAAGAGGGTCTATCATAATAAAACATTTTCTTATTTAAAATAGATCTTTGGAGTTTTCATCTTACAACTATTCAGTCTCCTAACCGACAAAAATGACAGTTTTCAGGTGGACATTAAAATTTAACATAATAAAGTGCTATCATATGCTCCTATCTTTAATTAAAATACTGATAATTAGAAGCATGATGTTCCTGATGAAGTTGGAATGCACCTTTTAAATGTACAGACAAAACAAAAGTTGTTTGACGCACAAGAGTCTATCTCATTTTTAAATGTTTATTTCTTTCCTCTACATTGAAAAATTGTTAGGATTACATTTCAGAAACGTTGAGTAACTGGTCCAAGATTACACAATAAGTGAGAGATCTGAGATTCAAAATGAAGAACTCCTGGGTGTAAGAAGCCCAGAATGCTTCCTTATCCTTCCCTGTCTCTCAGCTGCTTGGTTGGGGATTTGCAGCACATGTGTTACAAACACTTCTTGCCTCTTGCCCAAAACACAGTACAAATCCAAACTCTGCCTTATATCACTCATTCATGCAGCCAATACCTACATTATTGATCTTTTGACTCAAAAGACATGCAACTAATAATGTTCATCTACCAATTATAATCAAAGAAAGAAATGTCAGGAAGGATAGAGAAGATATGCCTTTGGTACCCATGCAAAATAAACATGCAAGGAGATTTCCTGGAACTCATTGACACATTAATAGTTACGTTGGATGTGTGGAGAGATTACTGGAATGACTCCCTGCTGCTCCTAGCTAACCTTTGAACAATTGCTGGCATTCTGACGTGGGAAGAATGAACCTGGAGATACTGGCTGCTGATCTTTCTGGCTATCCTAATCAGTCTAATACCATTAGAAATAAGAACAAATACATTGATAATTTAATACATAATGTGAAATTAAACTATGACCTAATACGTTTAAAAATTTTGGATTTTGTATCATTTTAGATGATATTAAAATGAAAGCACCACATCAACCCAAAACCCTTGAACCAGAAATAGCCATCAATATTATGAGGCAAATATTATTTGAGGCCTATATGTATGCAGATAAGTAGACAGGAAGACAGATGAAGGTAAGTTAGGAAAAGTACAATAAATGTAGCTTTACTCCAATTGAGAGGAACAAATTGCTGATGTAAAACTAATCACTAAACTTAGATGTCACCTAAAGGAAATGTGTCGTTAAATGGTGTTCTAAAGGTAATGAAGAAAAAACGATTTTTTAGAACATTGTTATTGTAATCGTATGGTTTGACTTTAGAGAATATCTATTATCTATCTTCTATAAAATATCAAGAAATTAGCACTTATGTTACCTTTCACCTTCTCTAAACTGTCATTCAAAATATTATTATTTTTATATATTTTTAAATATTATAAATAAGTCATTATCCTTTTATTGCCAAGATTTATAACATATAAATTCTGTTTCATAAACATAATTTCTTGGTTGTTTAGCCTTACTTCTATATTCACATAAACTAAATGCTAACCTTCTATTGATTTACTAATGTCTCAAATCCTGATTTTTAAAATTTTTCTCATATTTTTTCCTCATGCAGTACTCATATGTGGAGTTAGCCTTATTTTACTTATTTTTTGGAATACTTGAGAACACAGGTCAAAAGAGTGTGTACAAAAGAAAACTTTACTGTAATTTTTTTTATTTAAAACATTTCATTTTCTATTACCTTTGGGCATATTTTAAAGGTTTCTACAGGTTTTAGAAGGCACTTTTATTAACATAGACAAGTTTATAGTTATTGATCAGTTCCCACTAGTCATTTGGTATTCTGACTGAATGTATATATTAAAGTTATAAATATATAACTTATCATGTAAAGAATGAAGTCACACTTCTTTGCCTCCAAATTTGGAAGGCACACTTCTTTGGGTCACAATTCTTTGCCTGGGTCACACTTCTTTGCCTCCAAATTTTGTGGGCATGGTAACATTTTACAATTGTTTTCTGGGACTGAATGTTGGTGGAGAACTCACATGCCAGCTTGACTTGGTTCTCTCAGTAAATGACCATTTTTTCCTCATTATTTGCATCTTATGTTAGTATTTGCATTTCAATAACCTAAGTAGGATATATTTTCTTGTTCATGATTCTCAATTTTTTTTCCTGAAACAAATAATATTTTTGAATTACAGGGTCAATTCTTGTTTCAATAATATACTATTATGTATTTCCTTTTTCTTTTATATGTTTTCTTTCTTTCTCTTTTTTTTTTTTTGAGACCGAGTCTTGCTCTGTCGCCCAGGCTGGAGTGCAGTGGCCGCATCTCAGCTCACTGAAAGCTCCGCCTCCCGAGTTTACGCCATTCTCCTGCCTCAGCCTCCCAAGTAGCTGGGACTACAGGCACCCGCCACCTCGCCGGGCTAGTTTTATTTTTTTGTATTTTTTAGTAGAGACGGGGTTTCACCGTGTTAGCCAGGATGGTCTCGATCTCCTGACCTCGTGATCCTCTCGTCTCGGCCTCCCAAAGTGCTGGGATTACAGGCTTGAGCCACCGCGCCCGGCCGCCTCTTTTATATGTTTCCTTATCCACCTCTTTTATGTTATCTCTTACTGGTTTCAAATTGTTATTTTTCTCAGCATTCACTATAAGTATCTCCAGTCATTTATTATTGCTGTAATTCAATTTTCAGTAAGATTCCATTTGAATTTTCTTTTTTAAAAATATTCAATAGTTTTTTATTTTAGTATTTATATTTTCTCATAGTTGAGATTATGTTTTACAATTTTACTCCTTTTACTCAAAATTGTCATAAATATTTTCCATTTTATTCAATATTCTATGCCATTATTTTTTTTAAATTTTAATTTAAAATATTTCTAGACTTAATAGAAAATTGAAGAGATAATACGGAGATCCTATATACCCTACACCTATTTTCACTTATTATTATTATCTTTTCCAACTTTTATTTTAAGTTTAGAGCTACATGTGCAGGATGTACAGGTTTGTTACATAGGTAAATGTTTGCCATGGTGGTTTGCTGCACAGATCATCCCATCACTCAGGTTTTAAGCCGAGTATCCACTAGCTATTCTTCCTGATCCTCTCCCTCCTCCAACCCTCCACCCTCCGACAGCCAACAATGTGTGTTGTTCCCCACCATGTGTCCATGTGTTCTCATAATTTAGCTCCCACTTATAAGTAAGAACATGTGGCATTTGGTTTTCTGTTCCTGTGTTAGTTTGCTAGGAATAATGATTTCCAGCTCCATCCGTGTCCCTGCAAAGAACATGATCTTGTTCCTTTTAATGGCTGCATAGTATATGTACCACATTTTTTTATCCAGTCTGTCGTTGATGGTATGACATTACTTTTCATGACTGCATGATATTTCATCATATGTAATGAACCAAGATTTACCCATCCACTCTGAATGTTGATATTTAGATTGCAAAAAGTTAATCCTCATTCCCATTAGATTTTCTGTTTGTTCACTTTTTCCAGTCAAATTATTTTCTTTCTTTTCTTTTAAGAACTGATTTTTTTTTTTTTTTTTTTTTTTTTGGTTATTTTTATGGTTTCAGGTCTTAGGTCACCAGATCATCTGTTTGCTTGGGCTGAGGTTGCTTAGTCTTTTCATGTCATTTCTCTTTCTTAGTGAAAGTGGAGCATCACTGAGAGAGAACTTTACTACTCTATTTAGAGCTCTCTCCACCCCAAGCACTCTCCATATATTACCCATTTATTTTTCATTTATTTATTTGACAATATCAATCACTCCTTTTATTTTAGATTATATTATTTTCAGCAAATGTGTATTTTTTAATTGCAATAGGTTTTTGGGGAACTGGTGGTGTTGAGTTACATGAATACATTCTTTAGTGGTGATTTCTGAGATATTGGTGCACTCATCACTCAAGCAGTGTACATTGTACCCAATGTGTCATGTTTTATCCCTCACTGCCTCCACCCTTTCCTCCGACTCCACAAAGTCCATTGTATCATTCTTATGCTTTTGCATCCTGATAGCTTAGCTCCCATTTATAAGTGAGAACATACCATGTTTGGTTTTCCATTCCTGAGTTGCTTCACTTAGAACAGTGTTCTCCAATTCCATTCAGGTTGCTGCAAATGCCATTATTTTGTTCCTTTTTTATGGCTGAGTAGTATTCCATGTTATATATGTATTTTCTTTATCCACTCACTAATTGATGGTCATTTGGGCTGGCTCCATATTTTTGCAATTGCAAACCATGCTGCTATACACGTGTGTGTGTGTGAAAGTATATTTTTCATGTAATGACTTATTTTCCTCTGGGAAGATACCTAGAAGTGAGATTGCTGGATCAAATGGTAGATCTGCTTTTAATTCTTTGAGGAATCTCCACGCTGTTTTTCATAGTGGTTATACTGGTTTACAGTCCCACCAACAGCATAAAATTGTTCCCTTTTAACTGCATCCATGCCAACATCTGTTATTTTTTTTTTGTTATGACCATTCCTGAAGGAGTAAGGTGGTGTCACATTGTGATTTTGATTTGCATTCCCCTGATCATTAGTGATGTTGACTATTTTTTCATATGTTTGTTGACCGTTTCTGTATCTTCTTTTGAGAATTGTCTATTTATATCCTAGCCCACTTTTTGATGGAATTGTTTGTTTTTTCTTGCTGATTCCTTTGAGTTCCTTGTAGATTCAAGATATGTTACTTCTTTGTCAGATGTATAGATTGTGAAGATTTTCTTCCACTCTGTGTGTTGTCTGTTTACTCTACTAATTATTTCTCTTGCTGTGCAGAAGCTTTGTAGTTTAATTAAGTCCCATCTGTTTATCTTTGTTTTTGTTGTGTTTGCTTTTGGGTTATTGGTCATGAAGTCTTTGCCTAAGCCAATGTTTAGAAGGGTTTTCTCCAATGTTGTCTTCTAGAATTTTTATGGTTTTAGGTCTTAGATTTAAGCCTTTGATCCATCTTGAGTTGATTTTTGTATAAGGTGAGAGATGAGGATCCAGTTTCATTCTTCTAAATGTGGCATACCAGTTATCCCAGAGCCATTTGTTGAATGGGGTGTCCTTTTCCCACTTTCTGTTGTTGTTTGCTTTGTTGAAGATCAGTTGACTCTAACTATTTGGCTTTGTTTCTGGGCTCTCTACTCTGTTTCATTGGTCTATATGCCTGTTTTTGTACCAGTACCATGCTGCTTTGGTGACTATGGCATTAGAGTATAGTTTGAAGTTTGGTAATATAATGCCTTCAAATTTGTTCTCTTTGCTTACTTTTGCTTTTGCTATGCAGGCTCTTTTTTGGTTCCATATGAATTTTAGGGTTGTTTTCTAGTTCTGTGAAGAATGATGGTGGTATTTTGATGGGAATTGCATTGAAAATGTAGATTGATTTTGGCAGTATGGTCATTTTCAAAATATTGATTCTACCCATCCATGAGCATGGGATGTGTTTTCATTAGTTTGTGTCATTTATGATTTCCTTCAGCAGTTTTTTGTAGTTTTCCTTGTAGAGGTCTTTTACCTTCTTGGTCAAGTATATTCCTAAGTATTTAAAATTTTTTAGCTATTGTAAAAGGAGCTGAGTTCTTGATTTGATTCTCTTCGTGGTTGCTGTTTGTGTACGTTAATTGTGTACCCCCAAACTTTGCTGAATTCATTTACCAGTTCTAGGAGTTTTTTGGGTGAGTCTTTAGGGTTTTCTAGGTATACGATAATATCTTTGGTGAACAGTGACAGTTTGACTTCCTTGTTACTGATTTGGATTCCCTTTTATTTCTTTCTGTTGTCTGATTGCTGTGGCTAAAAGTTCCCCTACTATGTTGAACAGAAGAAGTGAAAGTGGGCATCCTTGTCTTGTTCTAGTTCTCAGGGGGAATGTTTTCAACTTTTCCCGTTCAGTATAATGTTGGCTGTGGATTTGTCATACATGGCTTTTATTATCCTAAGGTATTTCACTTCTATGCCAATTTTGTTGAGGGTTTTAATCGTAAAGGGATGCTGGATTTTGTCAAATTCTTTTTCTGTGTCTCTTGAGATGATCGTGTGATTTTCATTTTTAATTCTGTTTATGTGATGTGTCACATTTATTGACTTGCATGTGTTAAACCAGCCCTGCATTCCTGATATGAAATCCACTTGTTTATTGCTTACTATCTTTTAAATATGCCATTGGATTCAGTTAGCTCGTATTTTGTTGAAGGTTTTTGCATCTACCTACAATTGATCTGTAGTTTTCTTTGTTGCTATTTCCCTTCCCGGTCTTGGTATTAGGGTGCTGTTGACTTCATAGAATGACTTAGGGAGGATTCCCTCTTTCTCTATCTTTTGGAATAGTGTCAATAGGATTGGTACCAGTTCTTCTTCAAATGTCTGATAGAATTCAGCTGTTAATTTGTCTGGTACTGGACGTTTTATTTGGTGGTGACTTTTTAGTTACCATTTCAATCTCACTGCTTGTTATTGGTCTGTTCAGAGTTTCTATTTCTCCCCAGTTTACTCTAGGAGGGTTGTATATTTCCGGGAATTTACCCATCTCCTTTAGGTTTTCTAGTTTGTGTGTGTAAAGGTGTTCGTAGTAACCTTGAATTACCTTTTGTATTTCTGTGGTATCAGTCGTAATATCTCCCATTTTATTTCTAATTGAGCTTTTTAAAATTTTCTCTCTTCTTTTCTTGGTTAATTTCACTAATAGTCTATCAATTTTATGTATCTTTTCTAAGAATCAGCTCTTTGTTTCATTTGTCTTTTGTATTTTTTTTTGTTTCAATTTAATTTAGTTCTGCTCTGATCTTGATTATTTATTTTCTTCTGCTGGGTTTGGGTTTGGTTAGTTCTTGTGTCTCTAGGTCTTTGAGGTGTGACCTTAGATTGTCTATTTGTATACTTTCAGGCTTTTTAATGTAGGCATTTAATGCTACGAACTTTCCTTTTAGCAACACTTTGCTATATCCCAGAGATTTTGTTAAGTTCTGGTAAGTTCTTTGTTTAGTTCAAAGAATTTTTAAATTTCAATCTAGATTTTATTGTTCACCCAATGATCATTCAGGAGCAGGTTATTTAGCTTCCATGTATCTGCATGGTTTTGAGGATTCCTTTTAGAGTTGATTTCCAATTTTATTCCACTGTGGTCTGAAAGAGTACCTGCTATAATTTAGATTTTCTTAAATTTGTGGAGACTTGTTTTGTGGCCTATCATATGGTTTATCTTGGAGGATGTTCCATGTGCTGATGATTAGAATGTATAGTCTTCAGTTGTTGGGTAGAATGTTCTCTAAATACCTGTTAAGTCCATTTGTTCTAGGGATAGTTTAAGTCCATTGTTTCTTTGCTGACTTTCTGTCTGCTCCTGCTCACTTTTGTGTCCTTTTACATGGAATATCTTTTTCTGCCCTTTTAGCTTAAGTTTTTGTGAGTCTTTATGTGTTAGGTGAGTCTCTTGAATACAGTAGATAATTGGTTGGTGAATTCTTATCCATTTTGTCATTCTGTATCTTTTAAGTGGAGCATTTACATTCAGCATTAGTATTGAGATGTGAGTTACTATTCTATTCATTGTGCTATTTTTTGCTTGCATACCTTGGTTTTTATTCATTGTGTTATTGTTTCATAGGTCCTGTGAGATTTATGCTTTAAGGAGATTCTATTTTGGTATATTTTGAGCATTTGTTTCAATATTGAGAGCTTCTTTGAGCATTTCTCATAGTGCTGGCTTAGTAGTGGCAAATTCTCTCAGCATTTGTCTGAAAAAGACTGTATCTTTCCTTCATTTATGAATTTTAGTTTCATTGAATGCTAAGTTGTTAGTTGTTCTGTTTAAGGATGCTAAATATAGAACCCCAGTCCTTTCTAGCTTGTAGAGTTTCTGCTGAGAAATCTGCTGTTAATCTGATAGGTTTCCCTTAATAGGTTGCTTGATGCTTTTGGCTCACAGCTCTTAAGACTCTTTCCTTCATCTTGACTTTGGATAACCTGGTGACTGTGTGCCTAGGTGATGATCTTTTTGTGATGAATATCCCAGGTGTACTTTGAGCTTCTTGTGTTTGGATGTAAGGGTTTGACTCTTCTCATTGACAGATGTCTAGATCTCTAGCAAGGCCAGGGAATTTTCCATGATTATTCCCACAAACATGTTTTCCAAACTTTTAGATTTTTCTTCTTCCTCAAGAACAACAATTATTTTTAGGTTTGGTCACTTAACATAATCTTAAATTTCTTGATTACTTCGTTCATTTTTCAAAAAATTATCACCCATTTATTTTTGTTATTCTTTTCAATACCTCTCAGTACATGAGCTGTTGTTGAAAATGAATCAATTAGTATACTTATTACCTTTCTTTCCTCCCCACCCCTGCCACCTTTAATATTTAAAGTTAAATTCCTTAGTGGAATAACTTCTTTTACCAGTGACTTGCACAAAGTAGATGCTTAATAATTTTGGTGTTAGTAAATTGTTGACAGAAATCCTATACAAGTAAAGGAAATGTAGAATTTTCTAGAAATTGAATATTATATTCAAAAGTCTACTTTTTCATCCAATTCACCAATCTTTACATTTACCTTATATGTAAAATATCATTCTAAACCTATTAGCTAGAGACTAAAACATTTGTCCAAATTAGTGATTCAAAATAACAACTGTGTAATTCAAAAGTCCTGATTTTTGTTTATCTCACATCAGTAAGCTACCAATATTTATAGATAAGGAGAAAGAATAATAAAATAATGTTTTAAGATGACTTTTGCATTTTATATTAAGTCAATTTCTTGTAATTGTCCTAAGAAGAAGATATTGTTCAGAGTCTCTAATTCTACATTTTATATTTGGATAATGCAATAAGTAAAGCAAAAAAGCCAAAATTAAAAGTTGGCTTTTAAAAATA
>NW_016805053.1:665330-669370 GCF_001698545.2 Rhinopithecus bieti
TACAGAATTCATGTTGAAGGAGACAGACAAAATTAGTTTAAAGCATTTAAATTTTGCATTTTTGCATTTTGCATTGCTTTTCCTTAAGCAGCTGTTTTCTGTATTCCTCATTCTCCATTAATAATCTTCTGTGTTTCATCAGATGCAAAGCATTTTCCTTTTGTGGCCTAAAAACATTTTCAAATACACACTAACATTATGCCACAAAAGCATTTTATAATAAATAGCACATGTTTTACAAGGTGTAGCCTTTTCTTCTGTTGTGTATTTACAACGGCTACAGTAATGCACAAAGATTTCTTAAAGACATCTGTGAAAACTGCTTTGTTAATGTATATCCACATTTCAAGCAATTTCCTATCATGTCAGTATTGTTGAAAACATGTGTTAGAGGTTGGCTCACAGGTCATCACTCACTCTGTTGGACTGTGGAGAAGAGAAAGAATGGCAGGACTGTATTGTGCCTTATAACTATGTGAATCTATAAAAATTGTCATATAATTTATTTAATTTTTTAAAAAAGTTCAAAAGAGAGTGACCACTCAATCATACATAAGTAGCTTATAAGAAGATGGTACATCAGTTTTCAGGTGTCCTATATGTGGTGAACTCTACATTTTCCAGGGCTCAGTCATGACTTTGGACATCGTCTTTCCCAGAATGGTAAATTTAAAATTCTTAGTGAAGCTTAAGGTAAACTATGATATAGAGGTTCTGTTCTGCTTACCATTTTCTTTACTTATATAGACTTGTGTTTGCTATTTGATTTTCTGTTCATTCCCTTAACATACAGGATTCAGTTAGAGAAAATAATGAAATAAAGCTCCTAGTTCTTTTATTTAATAAAGAGAATGAGTTATGTAAAACACATTGGAAGGAGATAAGGGGGAAAAGAGTTTTGGAGAAGAAAAAATAAACAAAAGAGCTCTCTAGAGATTAGTAACTTCAGGAAACCACTGCCATTCCTAGAACTGGGAAAGGTGGGCAAAGAAAGGAGATGGTGTTGGTAGGACCCCAGACATTTGGTTCTGCACTACTGGGGTCTGCCCAGCTAGTCCTAGAATGGAAAGGAAGGGTCCACCTTCAATCATAGTAGAGCTCCCTATATGATCCGCCAGAAAGGAAAGCCTGGTTGAAACTGGGAACACAGAAGGAGGTAACTACTTTAATAGGTGCCTCTAGAAGCAAATAAAAGGAAGGAGAAACGAGCTTTTCTTCACTTCCTACTTTCTGGTCCACTGTGTTTTTTCCTACTGGCAAAGTCTGGTAACTAGCTGCCAGGTGAGCATGGACAATGTAGTTTGCAGACTATCAGACTTAGTGTTACAGACAAATCTTAGTTGAGATCAGTGCATGTCAAGCTGAGAAAGAACAGGAGAAAATAGACAAGATTATCTTTTACATTTATTTGTATGTAAATAATGATAAAATATTAAAATACTTAACTAATTATACAAAAATCAGAAGGAGGACATGTCATCTTTTAGGTTCTATGAATTTGAACACTACTAATACCAACATGAGGCTATGTACATATGTGTGTTCATATTGTTGAGCATAACTTACATATACCTCCTTTACTGAATAAAGATATATCTTCAGCAATTGTCTTCAAACATTGGGATGTTAGCCCTTAGGGAAACACTAAGGTGTTGTAAGGTGCATATAAGCATTGGTTGTTTCAACACTTTCAATTTACAAATCTCCAATTTCAATATGTATCTTTTCTTAAAATTGAGATGTTCCAGAGTGCTCATTCTGGAAATGTCTCAGGCTAGCTCTCCCTTATCTCTCTTTTCACCTCATGCTTTTAGCAATATACAAAACAAAGGCAAGCCTTATCTAATTTGTATTGTGCATTGCATTTCCCTGGAGGTTATAAATTCATATTCATGCTTACTTGTATGTAAGTATCCTAGTCTCTTTAAACCTTTGCCAATTTCTTTCTCTATGCTTCCCAAGCCCTTACTTGATTACTGAGACTATTTTAAAGATATTACTATAAATAACAGCTTTAGCAACCATTAATACACCTTTAATAAGCCCCACACTAACTAAGGACTCAAAGTCTTACCTGCTCTGTGTTATTAATTTACACAAAATAAGTTTCTGTCATAAAAGCAGAATGTATGCACAAAAGCAACTATGGTATCAGAATATTTCTAGTATTCCACCTGGAATTTATAGTCCGGAAATTTAGAAAGCAACTGCATCTATTTAGGATTAGCTTACATAAGGGTTTATTTTTATTGCATATGTTATTTTCAACCATGAATTAAAATCATTAACATATATGTAATTATTATTAGGTGTCACATTTGTCATTTCTTGTTACGTCTGTTTTAAACAATTTTAGAGGGCGGAGCAAGATGACCGAATAGGAACAGCTCCAGTCTCCAGCTCCCAGTGCAAGCCACACAGAAGACAGGTGATTTCTGCATTTTCAACTGAGGTACCTGGTTCATCTCACTAGGGAGTGCCAGACAATCAGTGCTGGTCAGCTGCTGCAGCCCAACCAGCAAGAGCTGAAGCAGAGCGAGGCATCACCTCACCTGGGAAGTGCAAGAGGGAAGGGAATCCCTTTTCCTAGCCAGGGGAACTGAGACACACAACACCTGGAAAATCAGGTAACTCCCACCACAATACTATGCTTTACAAAGGGTCTTAGCAAACAGTACACTAGGAGATTATATCCCACACCTGGCCGGGAGGGTCCCAGGACCACAGAGCCTCCCTCATTGCTAGCACAACAGTCTGCAATCTAACTGCAAAGCAGCAGCAAGGCAGGGGGAGGGGCGCCCGCCATTGCTGAGGCTTAAGTAGGTAAACAAAGCCGCTGGGAAGCTTGAACTGGGTGGAGCCCACAGCAGCTCAAGGAGGCCTGCCTGTCTCTGTAGACTCCACCTCTGGGGACAGGGCACAGCTAAACAAAAAGCAGCAGAAACCTCTGCAGATGCAAACGACCCTGTCTGACAGCTTTGAAGAGAGCAGTGGATCTCCCAACACAGAGGGTGAGATCTGAGAATGGACAGACTGCCTGCTCAAGTGGATCCCTGACCCCTGAGTAGCCAAACTGGGAGACATCCCCCACTAGGTGCAGACTGACACCCCACACCTCACACCGCAGGGTACACCCCTGAGATGAAGCTTCCAAAGCAAGAATCAGACAGGTACACTCGCTGTTCAGTGATATTGTATCTTCTGCAGCCTCTGCTGCTGATACCCAGGCAAACAGGGTCTGGAGTGGACCTCAAGCAATCTCCAACAGACCTATAGCTGAGGGTCCTGAATGTTAGAAGGAAAACTAACAAACAGGAAGGTCCCGATACCAAAACCCCATCAGTATGTCACCATCATCAAAGACCAAATGCAGATAAAACCAAAAAGATGGGGAAAAGGCAGGGCAGAAAAGCTGGAAATTCAAAAAATAAGAGCGCATCGCCCCCTCCAAAGGAACGCAGCTCATCACCAGCAACGGATCAAAGCTAGATGGAGAATGACTTTGATGAGTTGAGAGAAGAAGGCTTCAGTCCATCAAACTTCTCAGAGCTAAAGGAGGAACTATGTACCCAGTGCAAAGAAACTAAAAATCTTGAAAAAAGAATGGAAGGATGGATAACTAGAATAATCAATGCAGAGAAGGCCATAAATGAACTGACAGAGATAAAAACCATGACACGAGAAATACGTGACAAATGCACAAGCTTCAGTAACTGACTCGATCAACTGGAAGAAAGAGTATCAGTGATTGAGGATCAAATTAATGAAATGAAGTGAGAAGAGAAGTCTAAAGAAAAAAGAGGAAAAAGAAATGAACAAAGCCTTCAAGAAGTATGGGATTATGTGTAAAGACCAAATCTACGTATGATTGGGGTGCCTGAAAGTGAGGGGGAAAATGGAAGCAAGTTGGAAAACACTCTTCAGGATATCATACAAGAGAACTTCCCCAACCTAGTAGGGCAGGCCAACATTCAAATTCAGGAAATACAGAGAATGCCACAAAGATACTCCTTGAGAAGAGCAACCCCAAGACACATAAG
>NW_016805053.1:671963-678301 GCF_001698545.2 Rhinopithecus bieti
GGCACTATTCACAATAGCAAAGACTTGGAATCAACCCAAATGTCCATCAGTGACAGAATGGATTAAGAAAATTGACACATATACACCATGGAATACTATGCAGCCATAAAAAAGAATGAGTTTGTGTCCTTTGTAGGGACGTGGATGCAGCTGGAAACCATCATTCTCAGCAAACTATCACAAGAACAGAAAACCAAACACCGAATGTTCTCACTCATAGGTGGGAACTGAACAATGAGATCGCTTGGACTCAGGAAGGGGAACATCACACACTGGGGCCTGTTATGGGGAGGGGGGAGGGGGGAGCAATTGCATTGGGAGTTATAACTGATGTAAATGACGAGCTGATGGGTGCTGACGAGTTGATGGGCGCAGCACACCAACATGGCAGAAGTATACATATGTAACAAACCTGAACATTGTGCACATGTACCCTAGAACTTAAAGTATAATAAAATAAAATAAAATAAAAACAATTTTAGTTTACTTACAAAATTGTAACTGGGTAGAAACTATGATATTTCTAGTATCAAATAGTTATTTTGGTCCCAAGTTCATCTAGTTTCAATTCCATTTATAAGGTTTCTCTAAGTGAAAAATTATAGTTCTTTGATAAGTCTTGCTTAATCCACAATGTATTAATTTCTAGAAACTGACAAAAATGATTTATGACTGTGTCACAAACATTTCTGCAAGACCTATAAATTTCAATACTTTTCTTTCAGCAAATTGAGTAGTTGGAGAGCACCTAATTGAGTTATCAGCTGATTAAAATCTTTTTGATGATATACCTTTATGCAATATGTAATTATAACTCGGAAGAACTTTAGAGAACTGAGTGACATTGTATTGTCAAATGCCATCTAATCCAACCATACATATAAATGTTCTCAGTTTTAAAATATATAAAAAAGAAAATAGGAATAATTGTTACTGAACTTTATACCATTACAGAAGTACTTTACATTGTTTTAATATTTAACTTACACAGAGTAAAATATTTATTGCCCGTGTTCACAGAAAATTATTTAAAATTTTTCAGTTCAAAAAGATTTTGTTGATTTCTATGATGGGCAGATCAACAAAAAAGCTTTCAAAAATAAAAATATTTTGTCTTAGAATACAATTTCAATAACTTCAATCTCCACCAAACCTTCAGGCTATCGGTGGTGACAACTCTGCTGAGACTAGTTTCAAGTTCATGAGTTAACATGGAAGGTCTCCCAATACCACCCATACTTTTATAATTAAAATTTGGTGAATATGCTCTCCTTGAATCCGAATGGATTATGTCTTAGGTTTCAAATTTGGGATTCTGATTTAGATGATATGAAACTGACACTATGTGAGAGACTAATACTTTTTCAGTATTCATTAATAATAAATAAATAAAATAGACTAAAACAAAATAAAAAGTAATAAAATAGACAAACCAAAACAAAGTTGCTAGAATAAACGCTTTGCAAATAAATATGTAATAGAATAATAGATATGGAAAGGGATTTAGGGAGTACCTAGTCTACCAACTGCTACTCCCTCTATAATACTGTATGAAATGTTTTCTTTATTTAAAATTTATATTCAACACTAACAAGCTGAATTAGGACACATTGTCTAACTGCCGTCAATGGATATTGCACTTTTTACATAAACAATTCAAGAAAAAATTCTTTACTTCAATTAAATCTAAGTTGTCAAAATTTAAAACGGAATAAAATTAAAACACTGTATAAAATGACAATATTTAAAGCTTTTAAGATATTATACACATGTATGTATTAAACTGGACAGAGGGAAGATCAGGTTTCTGCTGAGACTAGATGACACAGTGCCCTCTCATCCTTTGAATTCTATTCAAAGCATCCTCTGAACCTCTACCCTTCTTTTATGTAAGGAGAGGAATAAAGAGATGGTTTCTGAACTTTTGTTTTTCAATCCTAGTAATGCCTTTAGAAATCTAATGCTCTCTTTAAATTGTGGGAGCCCTTGTCATATATGTATTTCAACTATGAGACTTCAGCTGCATAAAAGTATGATTAAGGAGGAAACATACATTTCGGCATTCTGTTACATGTATGAATTGTACACTGCTGTTTTTGCATAGAGAAACGATTTATAAGCCGGAACATATGAATCCTACTTTTACTGTTAAATACAAAATCTCAAATTTAGGTGACTTAACTTTCTGAAAAGCTACCCTAACATCTATGAGAGAGAAAGGTGAATAAGCAAAATGGGTCATATGAACAGTATAAATGTTCTATTTTATATTTAAGACAAATGATAAAGAAGTGGAGACTTTATGTAACAGACTTATTGAGATATAATTTATATACATTTGACCCTTGAACAACCCGAGTTTGAACTGCACAGGTCCAATTATACACTGGATTTATTTTTAACCAAATGGAGATTTAAAATGCAGCATTTGGCTGACCGGGCGCGGTGGCTTACGCCTGTAATCCCAGCACTTTGGGAGGCCGAGACGGGCGGATCACGAGGTCAGGAGATCGAGACCATTCTGGCTAACACGGTGAAACCCCGTCTCTACTAAAAATACAAAAAAACTAGCCAGGCATAGTGGCCGGTGCCTGTAGTCCCAGCTACTCGGGAGGCTGAGGCAGGAGAATGACGTGAACCTGGGAGGCGGAGCTTGCAGTGAGCTGAGATCCCGCCACCGCACTCCAGCCTGGGCGACTGAGCAAGACTCGGTCTCAGGAATGAATGAATGAATGAATAAATAAATAAATAAATAAATAAATAAATAAATAAATAAAATACAGCATTTGGGATGGCCATGATGATTTATGCCTGTAATCCCAGCACTTTGCGTAGTGGAAGGATCCCATAAGTCCTGTTTGAGCTCAGCCTGGACAACATGGTGAGACACTATCTCTACAAAATACAAAAAATTAGCTGGATGTGTGGTGTAGTCCTTGCTACTGAGAAGGCTTAGGATAGAGGATGGCTTGAGCCCCAGGAGTTCGAGGCTATAGTGTGCTGAGATCATGCCACTGCACTCCAGCCAGGACAACAGAGTGAGACCCTGTCTGTGAAAGCAAGCAGGCAGGCAGGCAGGCAGGCGGGCAGGCAGGCAGGCAATTACAGCATTTGCAGGACGTGAAATCTAAGTATAATATGGCAGGTCAACTTTTTGTCTATGCAGGTTGAGGATGCATGGATTTTGGTATACACAGGGTGGGTAGGGTTTCCTTTTAGTGAAAGTAATTTTTCTCTGGTGATATGATTTAGTTTCTTGCTTTATATTTCGTGTGTATTCATTATGTTTTTTGGTTTGAGGTTACTATGAGGCTTTCAAATCTTATTTTATAATCTGTTATTTTAAGTTGATAACAACTTAACACTGTTTGCACAAACAGGCAAGCAAGCAAAAAGAAAACATATTCTAAGCCTTAACTTCATCCCTTTGTGTTTTAACTTTTTGTTGTTTCTTTTCATATCTTATTGTGCTTGTCCATGTCCTGAAAATATGTTGTAGTAGTTATGTTTGATTGGTACATCAATTAGTCTTTCTACTTAAGAGTAGTTGATACATCACAATTACAGTGTTATAAATTCTGGGTTTTCTTTTTTCTCTGTACCTACTGTTACCGGTAAGTTTTACAGCTTCAGATGATTTCTTGTTGCTCATTAACATCCTTTTCTTTCTGATTGCAGTGTTCCCTATAGCATTTCTTATAGGACAGGTCTAGTGTTTATGAAATCCCTCAGCTTTTTAGTCTGGGAATATATTTCTCTTTCACGTTTGAAGGATATTTTTGCCACAAGTACTATTCTACAGTAAAAGTTTTTTTTTTTTTTTTTTTTTCCCCATCAGCACTTTCCTCTCTCCTGGTTTGTAAAGTTTCCACCAAAAGTCTGCTACCAGACATATTGGAGCTCCATTGCATGTTATTCATTTCTTTTCTCTTGTTGCTTTTAGGATCCTTTCTTTATCCTTGACTTTAGAAGTTTGATTATTAAGTGTCTTAAGGTGGTCTTTGTGTTAAATCTTGGTGTTCTATGGTGTTCTTGTTCTTGGACATTGATATCTTTCTCTAAGTTTGGGAAGGTCTGTTGTTATTTCTTAGCATTAACTTTCCACCTCTATCTCTTTCTCTACCTCCTGTTGAAGGCCAATAACTCTTAGATTTGCCCTTTTGAGGCTCTTTTCTAGATCTTGTAGAGATGCTTCATTTCTTTTTATTCTTTACTATTTTTTTCTCTCTGACTGTGTATTTTCAAATAGTCTGCCTTCAAGCTGACTAATTCTTCCTTCTGCTTGATGAATTCTGCTATTAAAAGACTCTGATGTGGCCAGGTGTAGTCACTCACACCTGTAATCCCAGCATTTTGGAAGGCCAAGGCGAGTGGATCATCTGAGGTCAGGAGTTCGAGGCCAGCCTGGCCAACATGGTGAAACCCTGTCTCTACTAAAAATATAAAAAATTAGCTGGCTGTGGTGGCAGGGGCCTGTAATCCCAGCTACTCAGGAAGCTGAGGCAGGAGAATCGCTTGAACCCAGGAGGCAGAGGTTGCAGTGAGCTGAGACTCTATCTGAAAAAAAAAAGAAAAGAAGAAAGAAAAAACTGATGCATTCTTCAGCAGGCCCATTGCATTTTTTCAACTCCAGAATTTCAGCTTATTTTTAATTATTTCAATCTCTGTTAAATTTATCTGATTGAATTCTGAATTTCTTCTGTGTTATGTTGAATTTCTTTGACTTTCCCCAAAACAGCTATTTTGAATTCTCTGTCTGAATGGGCATGTATCTCTATCTCTCCAAAATTGGTCCCTGGTGCCTTATTTAGTTCATTTGGTGAACATTATGTTTCCCTGGATGGTCTTGACACTTGCAGGTGTTTATCTGTGCCTGAGTATTAAAGAATTAGATATTTATTGTTGTCTTCTCAGTCTGGGCTTTTGTGCAACCCTCTTTCTTGGGAAGACTTTCCAGATATTTGAAAGAATGTGGGTGTTGTGATCTAAGCTGTATCTGCTTTAGGGAGCAACCCAAGCCTAGTAATACTGTGTGTGGTTCTTGCAAACTCATAGAATCACCTCCCTGATGGTCTTGCACAAGATCCAGAAGAAATATTTGGAATACGAGGCAGAGACTCTTACTCTGTTCCCTTACTTTCTCCCAAATGAATTAATACAGTAAGAGACATAATCTGGTAGGTTCTGAGCAAACTGGAGATGGGGGTGGAGTGGCACAAGCACTGCTGTAGCTGCCAGCACTAGGACTATAATGGGTTGGATCTGAAGCTAGCACAGCACTGAGTCTTGCTCAAGACCTGTTGTAACCACTCCCTGGCTACAGCCTATGTCACACAAGGTTCTGGGGCTCTACCATTGGCGGGTGGCAAAGCCAGCCAAGCTCGTGTCCCTCCCGTTAGTGTGGCAAGTTCTCTCAGGCCCCAGGCATGTTCAGAGGTGCCATCCTGAAACTAGGGACTAGATTCAAAAACCTTAGAAATCTACCTGATGTTCTATTGTACTGCAGCTGAGCTGGCACTCAAACAAGACTTAGTCCTTCCCATTCTTCTTTTCCACTTCCAAAGGCAGAGGATCCTCACCCCATGGCCACTGTCACCACAGGTCAATAGGGTATAGGGTATACTGCCAGACTATGACGAATGTTCCCTTAAGGTCCAAGGGCTGTTCGGTCAGCTTGTGGTGAATGCTGCCTGGCCTGGAACTCACTCTTCAGGGCAGTGGGTTCCCCTCTGGCCCAGAGAAGGTCCAGAAATGCCATCCAGGAGCCAAGTCATGGAACTGGGGACTCCAAGAGTCTGCTTGGTGCTCTACCCCTCTATGGCTGAGCTGGTACTTAAGGTACAAGACAAAGGCCCCTTTACTTTTCCCTCCGCTTTTCTCAAGTAGAAGGAGTCTCACACCGTAGCCATCATAGCTGGGAATGTGCTGATGAATTCTGCTATTAAAAGACTCTGATGTGGCCAGGTGTGGTCACTCACACCTGTAATCCCAGCACTTTGGAAGGCCAAGGCAAGTGGATCATCTGAGGTCAGGAGTTCGAGGCCAGCCTGGCCAACATGGTGAAACCCTGTCTCTACTAAAAATATAAAAAATTAGCTGGCTGTGGTGGCAGGGGCCTATCTGAAGCCAGGAAGGGAAATTACCTATAAGTGGAATAATGAATAACTCTATGTTTGACATTTTGACGATTTAGAATAATGTTCTCCAAAGTCACTATACTTTACATTCCTACCAGATTATGTCTCTTATTGTATTATTGTATTAATATTATTTATTTTATTGTTTGATTTAATATGCTAAATTAACCCTTTTTTTTTTTTTTTTTTTTTTTTTTTTTT
>NW_016805053.1:680096-695903 GCF_001698545.2 Rhinopithecus bieti
GCCACCTCGCCCGGCTAGTTTTTTGTATTTTTAGTAGAGACGGGGGTTTCACCGTGTTAGCCAGGAGGGTCTCGATCTCCTGACCTCGTGATCCGCCCGCCTCGGCCTCCCAAAGTGCTGGGATTACAGGCTTGAGCCACCGCGCCCGGCCGGTAATTACATTTCAATTTGAGTGGAGAACATATTTCATATTAATTCAATACCTTTAATTTTACTGAGGCTTTTTTATAGCCTAGCATGTGGCCTATGCTGGAGAATATTCCATGCATACTTGAGAAGCATATGTGTTCTGTTTTGTTTGTTTGTATGTTTGTTTTGGTTGTATGCTCAATTCATGTCTGTTTCAGGCCTTTTTATTTTCTTGTTCATCTTTTGTCTAGTTGTCCTATCCACTACCTAGAGTGGAGTATGAAGTCTTTATTATTGTTGAATTGTCTATTTCTCCCTTTAGTTTTACTTCATAGTTGGGAGTCTATTGTTAGGTGCATATTTTTAGAATTGCTATATATTCTTGATGTATCGAATCTTTTTATCAATATAGAATGTGTTTCTTTAGTAATTTTTTTATTTAAACATCTATTTTGTCTAATGTTAATTTAGCCACACCATCCCTGTTAATGTTGCAGTTTACATGATGTATATTTTCCATCCATTTATCTTCAACTCATTTGTTTCTTTGAACCTAAATTGTGTCTCCTGAGGACACCAAATAGGTAAATGTTATTTTTTTACGATGATCTGACAGTCTCTGCATTTTGACTGGACTGATTACTCCATTATTTAATGCTATTATTGTACAGTTAGATTTACTTCTGCCGTTTTCTTTCTGTATATGTTTTATGTCTATCCCGTCTATATTTCTTTTTGTTCATTAATTATTTCATTTTAATACATTTAATAATTTTTGTTACTCTAGGTTTTTTGGGTTATTTTATTAGAGATTTCTCTAAGGCTTACCATATGTATGTATGTGTGTGTGTGTGTGTGTGTATACACTTATTAGAACCTACTTCAAACTTATACTAACTTAATTCCAATGAGATAGAAACTTTCCTCCTACATAGTATACATATATCCTCCTCACTTTTTTGTGCTATTTTATACATTTTACTTCTGCACACTTATATATATAATACATATGCAAAACACTGATTTCATACAATTACATGCCTTTTAAAGAAGCTAGGGAAAAAAGAAGAACATGTATGTATTTGCAATATATATTTATAGGCTTATATTAGCCATATCATTGTTTCTGGTTCTCTTTATTTTTTTCTTTGGATTCCAGTTACTATCTGGTGTTGTTTCTTTTCCTCCACAGAACATTGCTCACAAATGACCGTTTCTGATGACGTTGTCAAACATATTATATTTCTATATGCAAAAGCATCAAAAATGCAAATATGGATATATATATTTTATACATTTGCTTTTTTAATCAAGTAAGGGAAGTAAAGTAGAAATTTGCGATTATACGTTTCTCTGTAATTACCCATGTAAGTACCTTTACTGGCACTTCTGGATTTTTATGTGGCTCCAAATTACTCTCTGGGTAACCTTCTCTCAACCTTAGGAACTTTCTTTAGTAGCGTCTTGTAAAGTGGCTCTGACAGCAAATACATTCTCTCAGGTTTTTGTTTTTGCTTGGTTGTGATTGTGTGTGTGTGTGTCTGTAAATGTCTGTATTTTGCCTACTTTTCTGTGAATATAGAATTCTTTGTTGGCAGACTTTTTCTTTCAACCCTTTGCATGTATCATTACCTGTCTTTGGCTTCCAGTGTTTCCGATGAGAAGTTGGTTTTTATTATCATCGGGGTCCTTATAATGTGATAAGTCATTTTTCTTTTACTACTTTCAAAACTCTTTTGTTTCAGAGATTTTATCATGATGTGTCTGGGTATAAATCTCTTTGCATTTATCCTACTTGGAGTTTTTTGGCTTCTTGGATGTGTAGACTATTTTTTCTTTTATCACATATGAGTAATTTCCAGCCATTATTTCTTCAACTATTTGTTTATGTTACTTTCTGGTACTCCCATTATGCATAATTTGGTGTGCTTAGTGATCCATATTTCTCTGAGTCTCTGATCATTTTTCTCCGTGATTTTTTTCTGTTCTTCAGAATGTACCATTTTTATTGAACTCTTCTAAAGCTGTTTCTTCTGCCAGCTTAAATCTACTGTTGAGTTCCTCTAGTGAATAAATTGTTTTATCCACTCGAACAATCTCTGTGTTTTAATAGGTGTTTTTAGACTATTCACATTTTAAATGTTATAAAAATGTTATACGGTCATTGAAATGGATTATTATCTACCACTTTTATCACTGTTTTATATTCACTGCAATTGTTCATCATTACTTTTTCCCACATTTTGCCCGTTTTTTGGATCTTAATTGAGCATCTTACATGACTAGTGTATCTACTCTCTTATCAACAGTGCCTTAAACTTTTTTTCATATTTAGCTTAGACTGTGCAATATACATTTTTCAAAACGTGTTATTTGATAAAAGCAGTTTAGGTTCATAGCAAAATTGAGAGGAAGATAACATTTTCCCACATAATCCTAGCCTTCACACATGCATTGCCTCCATATAACCAATATCTCCCATTGGGGATATCCCCCATTAGGGTGATACATTTGTTATAATTGATGAACCTACATTGATGTGTCATTATCAGCCAGAGTCCAAGGTTTACATTAGGGTTCACTCTTGCTGCTGTACATTCTAAGAGTTTGGACAAATGTGTAATGACATGTGCCCATCATTATAATATAATACAGAGTATTTTCACTGCCCTAAAAATCCTGTGTTCTGCCTCTTCATCCCTCCCTCACCCAACCCTGGGCAACCACTGATCTTTTAAGCTTAGCCATAGTTTTGTCTTTTTCTGAATGTCATGTAGCAGACTCACACAGTATGTAGCCTTTTAGGTGATCTTACTCCACTTAGTACTAGACATTCAAGTTTCTGCTGTGTCTTTTCATGGCTTGATAGCCCCCCCTTTTTTTTTTAAGCACTGAATAATGTTCCATTGTTTATATGTACCACAGTTTATTCAATCACCTTTTGAAGGACATTTTGGTTGCTCCCAAGTATGGAAAATTATGAATAAAACTGCAATAAAAATCTATGTACAGGTTTTTGTTTATATGTCAATTTAACTTAACTTTTTTTAACTTTTTTGACACAAAGTCTCACTCTGTCTCCCAGGCTAGAGTGCAGTGGTGCGATCTCAGCTCACTGCAACCTCCACCTCCTGAGTTCGAGTGGATTCTCCTGACTCAGCCTTCTGAGTAGCCTGGATTACAGGCATCTGCCACTAGGCCCAGCTAATTTTTTTTTTTTTTAAGAAATGACGGAGTTCTACCATGTTGGTCAGGCTGTTCTCAGACTCCTGATCTCAAATGATCCGCCCTCCTCGGCCTCCAAAGTGCTGAGATTACAGGAGTGAGCCACCGTGCCTGACTGGACATCAGTTTTAAACTCTTTTGGATGAATATCAAGGAGCATAATTGCTGCACTATATGATAAGAAAAAATTCAGTTAAAAAAAAAAATCTGTCACATTGTCTTCTAAAGTGGCTGCATCATTTTGTGTTCCCACTAGCAACAAATGAACATTTTTGTTGCTCCACATTCTAACCAGTATTTGGTGTTATCGTTGTTCCTGGTTGTGGTCATTCTACTAGGTATATAGAAGTATTTCATTGCTATTCTAATTTGCATTTCCCTTACAACATATGTAGAAATGTTTTAAATATGCTTACATGCCATCTGTATATCTTATTTGAGGAAATGTCTGTTAAGATATGTAGCCTATTTTTTATTGGGTTACTTCTAGATCCCTATTCCCCATTCCAAATGTCTGTTAAGATATGTAGCCTATTTTTTATTGGGTTACTTCTAGATCCCCATTCATCCACCTATTCAAATATCTCACTGTTCTGATTACTACATTTTCTCAAAAAGTCTTAGAATCAGATAGTGTCAGTCCTCCAACTTTGTTCTTTAATATTGTCTTGTCAATTCTGTGTCTTTTGCCTTTCCATATCAACTTTATAGTTAGTTTGTTGATACTGAAAATATAACTTGTTAGGATTTTGAATGGGATTGCATTGAATTTACAGATCACGTCAGGAAGAACTGATATCTTGACAATATTTATCCTTCTTTTTGACAAACATGAAATATTTCTCCATTTTAGTTTTTCTTTGACTTTATTAAATAAAGTTTTGTAGTTTTCTGCATATAGATCCTGTACATGTTTTATTAGATTTTTAACCAAGTATTTCATGTTTTAGGTTCTCATGTAAGTAATATTGTGTTTCTAATTTCAAATTGTCCATTTTCATTGCTGCTGTATAGGAAAGCAATTGACTTCTGCATATAATCTTGTATCCTGCAGCCTTGCTGTAATTCTTTATTAGCTTCAGGAGTTTTCTGTCAGCTCCTTCAGATTTTCTACAAAGATGGTCATGATGATGTCATCTGTAAACAATGAGATTTTATTTCTTCCTTCCCAATATGAATATATTTTATTTCCTTTACTTTTTTATTGCATTAGCATGAACTTTAGTATGATGAAGAAGAGCAATGGTGAGAGGAGACGTCCTTGCCTTATTCTTGATCTTAGCAGGAAAGCTTCTACGTTTCATCATTAAAGATGATGTTCGTTACAGGGTTTTGCAGACATTCTTTATCACGTTGTGGAAATCCCCCTCTTACTTGCTTACTGGGAGTTTTATTATAAGTAAGTATTGGATTTTGTCAAATTCTTTTTCTCCATGCTATAGTTGATTTAGTTATGTGATACAGTTATGTGATTTTGATATAGTTATGTGATTTTCTCCATTTGCCTCTTTATACTTTGATAGATTTAAGTTGCTAATATTTCATTGAAGATTTTTAAACCCATTTTGATGAGAGATATCAGTCTGTCATTTTCTTTTTTGTGTGATGCGTTTATGTGTTTGAGGTATTTTGGTAATGCTGACTTTCTAGAAGGAATTAGAAAGCATTTTCTCTATTTTTATCTTCTAGAAGAGATTGTAGAAAATTTCTTTTCTAAAGGTTTCATAGAATTCACAGTGAACCCATTCAGGCCTAGTGCTTTCTGTTTTGGAAGATTATTAATTGTTGATTCCATTAATTTAATAGATATAGGCCTATTTAGATTATTTATTTATTTTTGTGTGAGTTTTTGCTGATTGTGTCCTTCAAGGATTTGATCCATTTTACATAACTTATCAAATCTGTTGGCATAGAGATGTTCCCAGTAACTTTTATCATCCTCTTAATGTCTATGAGGTCTTTAGTTATGTCTTCACTTTCATTTCTGATATTAATAATTTGTGTCTTCTGTGTGCTTTTGTTGTTGTTATCTGGACTTGAGGCTTATTGGTTTTATTGATTTTTATTAATCATTTCAAATAAATAATTTTTTGTTTTGATTTCCCATATTGATTTTCTGTTTCCAATTATATTTATACTCTACTTTCTATTACTTATTTTCTGCTTACATTGGATTTTATTTGCTTTTCTTCTAGTTTCCTAAAATAAAAGCTTAAGTGATTAATTTTAGACCTTTCTTCTTTTCTATTATATGCATTCAGTGTTATAAATTTCTCTCTAAGCACTAAGTTTACTGCATTCCCCAGAAGTTATATTTTGTTTTACTTATATCAAAGTTTTAAAAAATCTTGAGATTTCTTCTTTGATCCATGTGGTATTTAGAAGTGTGTTGTTTAATCTTCAGTATTTTAGAACTTTTCATCTCTTTTCTGTTATTAAATTTTAGTATAATTTTATTGTGGTCTGAGAACAGATGTTGTATAATTTCTGTTCTTAAAATGTTAAAGTATGTCTTATGTTTAGAATGTGGTCTGTCTTGGTAAATGTTCCATGCGAGCTTGAGAAGGCATATTCTTCTGTTGTTGGATAGTATTTTATATCTAGTTGTTTATGAGTTCATTGAGTTCAACCATGTCCTTAACAGGTTTTCTGCCTGCTGAATCTGTCTGTATCTGTTAGAAGGGTGCTGAAGTCCGCAACTACAATAGGGGATTTATTTATTTCTCTTTGCAGTTCTATCAGTTTTTGCCTGATATATTTTGATGCTCTGTTGTTAGGTGCATATACATTAAGGATTATTATGTCTTCTTGGAGAACTGACTCCTTTATCATTATTATGCACCACTTAATCTGATAAATTTACTTACTTTATTTTCTGTTTAAAATGTATATAGTGACTTTCACTTTATTTTGATGAGCGGTAGCAGGGTGTATAATTCTCCACCCATTTGCCTTTAATTTACATGTGTCTTCATATTTAAAGTGGGCTTCATGTAGACAATAAGTAGTTAGGTCTTTTTGTTTTGGTTTTTTGTTGTTTTTTTTTTTTTAGACGAGTCTCACTGTGTTGCCCAGGCTGGAGTGTGGTGGTGCAATCACGATTCACTGCAAGCTCCGCCTCCCAGGTTCACGCCATTCTGCTGCCTCAGCCTCCGGAGTAGCTGGGACTACAGGCGCCCGCCAGCCGCCTGGCGAATTTTCTATGTTTTTAGTAGAGAGGGGGTTTCACTATGTTAGCCAGGATGGTCTGGATCTCCTGACCTTGTGATCCGCATGCCTCAGCCTCCCAAAGTGGTTAGATCGGGTTTTTTTTAATTTTTATTTTTTTTTATGGAGTCTTGCTGTGTTGCCCTGGCTGGAGTACAGTGGTGCAACCTTGGTTCACTGCAAGCTCGGCCTCCCGGGTTCAGGCCGTTCTCCTGCCTCAGCCTCCCAAGTAGCTGGGACTACAGGCGCCCGCCACCATGCCCAGCTGATTTTTGTATTTTTAGTAGAGACGGGGTTTCACTTTGTTAGTCAGATGGTCCCCATCTCCTGACCTCGTGATCCGCCAGCCTTGACCTCCCAAAGTGCTGGGATTATAGGCATGAGCCACCATGCCCGGCTAGGTCTTTTTTTTTAATTCACTCTGGCAATCTTTATTTCAACTGGTGAATTTAGACATTTGACATTCAAAATCATTACTGACTTTGTATTAGTGTATTGAAAATGTAATTGGATTAATATCTACCATATTTATTACTTTTTTTATATATTGGCTTTGTTCATTGTTCTTGTCTTTGTCTTCCCTCTTTTTCTGCCTTTCCTTGTTTATTTGAGCATTTTACATATTTTTTTCTCTATTATTATACAGTCGTACTTTTTTTCTATTTTCCTTTTTTTGTATAGTTGCACTAGAGTTTACAATATACATTTACAACTAAGTCCACTGTCAACTATAACTGTCTTGCATCTTATAATGAAGAATATGTAAGAATTTTCCTGTGATTGTTATCCTTGTTTCTCTAGGTAAGGCAATTTTTTTTCTTCTTTTTTTTTCAAGAAATATTTTAATCATTTTTTTCAAAGTTTGAATATGATATGCTGGTATTTGCAGCTATAATTTTTTTATTAGTACTGCTTTTGTTGCATTGCTTGAGTTTTTGTATATTATGATTTCATTTACATTTGTTTCAAGATATACTAAGTTTTCCTTGTGGTTTCTTCTCTGAACTATTAGTTTTAAACAGTATGTGGTTTAATTTCTGGATTTTCTAGTTTTCCTTCTGCTATTGATTTCTAGTTTCACTCCATTGAGATCACAAAAGATGCCATGTGAATTCAAGTGTTTTCAAAATTTATTAAGTCTTGATTTGTGACTAATATATGGTCTATCCTGTAGAATGTTCAATGTGCTTTTGAGAAAATGTAAAATCTGTTGTTGATTGGAGTGTTCTGTATAACTTTATTGTTCTTTGTCTGATTGTTGAAAGTGGGGTATTAAATGTTTTATAATTATGTGTACTATTATTTTCCAGCTGTCTTATTTCTTCCTATGCACTTTAATTTCTACAAATTAGAAAATGTTTAGCTGTGTTTAATTTAATCCAATTAACACGAGATGTAATATGTACACATGGGTATGTGCATACATACCTCTTGAGAAATGGGAGAAGGGTGGTTTTTCATCATTAGAGAAGATATCTTAAAATTATATGAAAAAAAAGCATAGGCTAATACTAAAAGATAAACAAGGATAGAGGAAGCCAGACCCAGCATACACTCCAGAGGAAGGCTGTAGGTGATGTGGGACAGTGTTTCCTAGCTGCAGAGAGGTTCCAAGCTCTGTGTCCACAAGTCCAGAAAACAGCAAGTACCACAAGTACGCAGCTACAGAGATTAATTAAAGGAATATACATGGAACAATTTGGTGGAACCTCCTTTTCCAAGTTCTTTCCCGGCCCTTCAGCCTCCTACTCAAAGAAATTAGAATCCAAAACCAGGTATTTTTCCTCTGTAGATGATCTTCCTTGGGACATTCAGAACTCCCAGAAGAAGATCTGTCACATACAAGAAAGCATTTCTTATTTCAACGTGTTGTAGAGACATCTGCTTGTCTATTCCTGGTCATCATATCCCCAAGTAAGAGTGTCAAGACGATGAGCTTTCTAGAATATATTCTATTACACAATTTTCAAATCTAAAATATAGAGAAGGTGCTGAAGATGTTTTTCTTTTTTGGAATGAAGTAACAGATTGTCAACAAAGAACCAGACTGATGTTTGACTACTCATCAGTAAAAATTACTGCAACGTGATGGGTCAATGACATCACAATTCTGAGGGAATGTTATTTTAAACTACATTTTATACTAAATGCCAGACTATTCAAGTATTTTTTGAAAAATAGGTTTTATGTCACGAAGGGAGTTAACTCCTAATAAGCTCTTTCTGAAATCTGCTACGTATCTTACACCAAACAAAGCAAAGTTACAAGAAAAAATGTTGATGATGGACTTCAAGAAATAAAAAAGTGAAACCCGAGAAAGAAACAGCATAAGATCCAAGAAAAAGTGGGAAGAAAAGGGAGGAAGGAGCTGACCTAGAAAACAGCTCAGACATCTAGAACAGGGAGCCCAGAGGAATCAATTCAGTTCCAGTAGACAATTGATTTACAATAAGAATAATGTAACTGATCAATTTGACAAATATTGAGAGATTATTGTGTTGCTGCTCTTGGTTTTTGGGACTGAGCAGTGAACAGGCAGAAAAAACGTTGACTCCTTTGAAAGTATTTTAAGTACGGTATTTTTTTTTGACACTCATCCCAACTGGTTTATTGCAATTCAGTTCTGGCGCTAGCCTCCCAAAATTAGCACAGATGCCACAAGTTAAAAGACACAGTTCTCAACAAGTCTTTCCTTAATTTAGATGCCATCCACAAGTGAAGTCCCCAAACCACCAGTTGGCTACAAATCTGACCAATTGGCTACAAATCCAGGGTGTTCCCATGATCCTCTTCAGGTTAGATAATTCACTAAAATGACTCGCAAAACTCAGGAAAGTGCTACATTTATTATTACAGTTTTATTATAGAAAATACAAAGTCAAGAATGGCCAAAGACAAATACATAGGGTGAGGTCTGGGAGGATTCCAAACGCAGAGCTGCATGACCTCTCCCTGTGGAATGTGGGTATGTTACCCTCCTGGTACATCAATGTATTCATCAACCAGGAAGCTCCACCAAGCTTTGGTGCCCAGAAGTTTTATTGGCATCTCATTGCCATTTTGTCAACCATATCATATAAGGAAAGTTTAACTCATAATTAATACCTAAATACAATGTGACTTTTACTCTGAAAACTTTTACATAGGCATCCATTCATTTAAGATTTTTCTTCCCCTAAAGAATTTATTATAGTGGATGCTGTGTTGTGCTGCCCAGACCCTTACTTTAAGGTTGAGCTGCTTATTTTCTTAGATGGTTGCAGTGTTCCCTGCTGACAGCAACAAATACTTCCCTTTAAGAGAATTGTCCTGTGCTTAAGGTTGCTGTCTTGCTCAAGGTTAAAAAGTGTCTCTGTGAAGAACCAGCATCCAATGACTGGCGATGTTTCAATAAAGTGTCTTGGACCTTTGATTTAGTTAGGAACAATTTTAAAGGGACAGCCCAGCTCCAATTATCTCGGAGGGACCAGCTAACATCTCTGTTGCAGCTATAATCATGCATCGCTTAACGATAGGGATACATATGTTCCGAGAAATTCATCATTATGCAATTTCATAATTGTGCAAATGTCAGAGAGTGTACTTACACAAACCTAGATACATAGCCTACTGCACACCTAGACTATATGGTATGGCCTATTCTTTTACAGAGGTTAGGCTAGGTCTTTTACAGAGTACTACCATACTGAATACTGCAAGCAGTTTTAACATAGTGTCTAAACAAGGAAAGGGTACAGTAAAAATATGGTATAAAATATTTTTCAAAATAGCACACCTGTATAGGGAATTTACCATTAATAGAGCTTGCTGAGCTAAAAGTTACTTTGGATGACATAGTGAGAGAGTGGTAAGTGAATGTGAAGGCTTAGGACATTGCTGTACACAAACACTACACACTTAGGCTATGCTAAATTTATTAAAATACTTTTCTTTAAAAATACGTTAGCTTTCACTTACTGTACGTTTTACTTTATAGCTTTTAATTTCTTAAACTTTTGATTTTTTGTAATAGCACTTAGCTTAAAACCCAAATTGTACAACTGTACAAAATATTTTCTTTCTTTATACCCTCATTCTATAAGTTTTTTTCTATTTATAATTTTCTTAAAATTTTTACTTGAAATTCTTTTTTGTTAAAAGCTGAGGCACAAATACACATATTAGCCTAGGCCTACAAAGGGTCTGGATCTTCAATATCACTGTCTTCTACATTTTTACGTCATTTCCCATTGGAAGGTCTTCATGTGCAACAACACACGTGGAGCTGTCATCTCCTATGAAAAACTGCATTGACAGCACCTACCAATAGACAACCCCTTCTGTAGTCCTTATATTGACTACCTATCCTGTAGTTATTAAATGACTAAGAGATTGCATCAACCAATGCAATCTCTTTAGTAAATAACTCAACCTAATTTACCACCAGATACATTTTAATAATTGTCCTGCTTCAGTTGTGGCAGAGACTATCATTATTCTACCTACAAGAAACCCTGGGGTTTGCTGGAAAGAGATGCCTTAGGTTGATATTTTATAAACAGATTTTGAAGTGCAGATTTTTGTGCAGGAAGATTATTAGGGAGTACACTCAAGAGCAACCCCTGTATGAAAGAAAAAATGAACACAGAGAGAAATTGAACTGTAACGTAAAATCATGTGTTGCATTATAACATTTTGGTCAACAATAGACCACATATAGGATGGTGGTCCCTTAAAATTATAATGGAACTATAACATTCCTGTCATCCAGAGGTGTCCTAGCCATTATAATGTCATAGCATATTGCATTACTTACAAGTTTGTGGTGATGCTGGTGTAAACAAACCCACTGTGCTGCCAGTCATATGAAAGTATAGTACATACAATTATATACAGTACATAATACTTGGTAATGATAAGTGATCACGTTACTGGTTTATGTATGTACTATACATTTTATTCTTATTTTAGGGTATACTCATACTTGTTAAAAAACATATTAACTGTGAAACAACTTCATGAAGGTCCTTCAGAATTTATCCGAAAAAAGGCTTTTGTTTCTTTCCATTTATCAAACTAGATAAATTGATGAATCTTCAGTTTGCTGATTCTTCTACAAACTCATATCTGCTGCTGAATTCTCTCTAGTGAATTTTTAAATTTCAGTTATTATAGCTTTCAACACCAGAATTTCTATTTGGTTTGTTTTGCAGTTCTTTATTTTATTTATATATTTATGTGTCACTTAACGATAGGGATACATTCTGAAAAATGTATTGTTAGGTGATTTCATCATTGTGCAAACATCATAGAGTATATTTACATAAACCTACATGGCATAGCCTATTGTACACTTAGGCTATATGGTATAGTTTATTGCTCCTAGGGTGCAAACCTATACAGTAGGCTACTGTACTGAATACTTCAGGCAATTTTAACACAATGGTGAGTGTATTTTGAGACATAGAAACATAAAGTTACAATACAGTATTATATTCTTACCAGGCCACCATTGTATATGTGGTCTATCATTAACTGAAACTTCAATATGCAGCAACACATGACTGTATTCTCTATTTGGTGAGACATTCTTCTCAGGCTTTCCTTTACTTTTTGGAATTTTTTGGGTTTTTAGATTTTTAAGTATCTTTAAAATAGCTGATTTTAATTACTTGTCTAGCCAGTCCAGTGTCTCTGCTTCCCCAGGGACAGTCTCTATTGACTACTTTATTTTTGTGCAGAGCTTCAAGATCAGCCAAAGGTGAGTGGTTGAGGCATTTGAGTGACTCACATGCATTCACATCACCACTCTAGGTCTTCTGTATTCTCAGGAATATGCTCAATATTTTCCAAGCTTTTACTCGACAAAGCATTTCATTCATCGGTTCTTCCTCCCAAGCTGATTGGTTAGTCTGTAGCCTGCACCTGGTGCTGTCTATTGCCTTGGACATCAGTAACTAACACATTTGTCTGTACAAACTTTTGACAAATGCCTCTCAGGCAGCAGCTTTAGCACTGGGTGAGTTTTGAGTTAGTAGACATAAAGGCAAGTGTTCGACCCAGTCTTATAGGGTGCCACCAGGCAGATAATTAATAATACAGTAAGTACAATTCTTTGGAAATCATATTAACTTTGTTCACTCCAACACCAGGAGTGTGGGCTATTATTTTCAAAGTATGGGTGAACTGGGCTGAGCAGGTAGGCAGGGAGTGAGGCTAGAGTTAAGTCAAAATGCCACAAAACTTGCTACTTTTAGTGAAATTCAGCTAATTTTCTTGAATAAATACCCTATTGGCTGTTAGCAGCTTGTGTTAGTTTCCAGATTTCTGTAAAAGTTGGTCTTAACAGTGTTTGCCACTTTTTCATTGCTTTTATGAATGAGAAATTGGTGTTTCTTACTCTACCATTTGTACCGATGTTTTATAAGCATTTTACAGTAGGTTCTACAGTTAAACACAATACACAATGCCCACAAGGCAATGATTATTAAACTATTTTCTGAAAAAAAAAAAAAACCCGTGACTCATTTGCATTTTTAAACAATATACACTTGTAAAATTAGACAATAAAATTTGAATAGGCAAAGAAAGATGAAGTGGTTTATAAAATATAGTCTATATTATAATGAGGGTGTTGTATTTCACAATAGTGTGGTTTACACAGTTGTGTGTATTGGAATGAGGATGTTGTAAAGAGGGTGATGAACAGTGTATTGCCTGAGACTTTCATCAAAGACATTTGCCTTTTATAGCACATATATCAGAAAGGAAACTGCAGAACAGATAGTTCTGTATGAAGTTTATGTTAGGCATTTATGGTTTTTTAAAATGTTATCTGATTAACATTTGGAATTAATAGTAAATTGATATTGATTCAAAAATATAATCTGTTCATTTAAAATGATAAATTCAAGGCCATGTTTCAAAGAACAATGTTGGGAAGAATAATACCTTGTAGAAAAATAAATAAATACAATGTTAATTCTTATATTTAATGCTTCCATTCATCAGGGAGTTAGGTTAGGCTTGAGAAAAGCATGTCTAACAGAAAGAGCTTTTTAGCCATCAGCAAGAACACCTTTGAAGGTCCTGAATCACTGTGCAAGAGAGACTCCTGGACATCAAGCTTTCATTCCTCCTGTTTTACGTATTTTATTCTTATAAATGAAACAACATCAATATAAACTCAAAGGTATGTTTTATCAAGAGAATAAAAGGCTATGCCACCCCTTAGCCTGTCTGTCCTCACATGTAACCCTGCACTCTATCACAGCGAGCAATATCTTCCAAATCTTTTGCAAGTGGCCTACCATTTATTGATTAAAATTATCTCTATGTTTCCATAGTTACTATTTCAGGTAACTTTTAGAATCACGTTGTCAATTTCTAACAATATTCCATTTTGGGACTTGATTGTTGCTGAATTTATAGGTGCCTTTTTGGAAAATTGATGGCTTTATAATATTAAGTTTGCCATTCACATATGTGATTTATCTTCTCATTTCTTTATTTTATTTTATGTTTTCTAGTTGAGTTTTATAATTTTATCCATTCTGTGTTTTCACATATTTCATTTGGTACTTTGTAATTCCCTTGTTCTCTCTTTCCCTCTCTCTCGCCACCTCTCTCTCTCTGCTTTTCTTAATATAACCTTCTTTCTTCCATTTTCTAAATTTATAGATAGTAATTGATTATGCTTTATTATATCTGACGGATTGTAGCCCTTTTATGTTAGTTTTAATAATTTGTCATTTACTTACAGTTTATATGAAGATAATGATATCATCTATAAAAACTTTTTGCCTCTTTCTCATTCCTATTATCCTCTCTTCCTCATTGTCTTATTTCTTTTCAACCTTCAATATGTTATTGAATGAAATAGTGAGATTATGCTGGATATTCTTGTCTTCTGATTTCATAGAGAAAGCATCTAAATTTCAAAACAGTGTAATATTCATTAAAGCTTCTAATATAAATATATTTTCTTTTTTTTTTTTTCTTCTTTTTTTGGAGACAGGGTCTCACTGTATTGCTCAGGCTGGAGTGCAGTGGTGCGATCTTGGCTCACGGCAACCTCCGCCTCCCGGGTTTGAGCAATTCTCCTGCCTCAGCCTCCCGAGTAGCTGGGATTACAGGCGTGAGCCACCATGCCTGGCTAATTTTTGTATTTTTAGTAGAGATGGAGTTTCACTATGTTGACCAGGCTAGTCTCGAACTCCTGACCTCAAGTGATCTGCCTGCCTCGGCATCCCAAAGTGCTGGGATTACAGGCATGAGCTACCGTGTCTGGTCTATAAATATATTTTCAATCAAGATAAACACTTCTACTCTTTTGTGTTTTCAATAATCTTAAACATGAATTTTAAACCATCTTTAAAATTCCACATAAATTCATTATTCATCACAATTCACAACTAAATATATACATTTTAAAATATATTTCTCACATTCACTGAAATATATTAATAGATATTGCATCATTGACCTATTCTTATTCTCTTAAATAAATCTTAATTGGTCATAAAATTATATATTTGAATATATCTCTGTATTTAATCTGCTTATTTTAATATTTTGAATCTTTGCTCATAGGTGAAATTGGTCTATCATTTCTTATTCCTGTGTGTCCTTGAGCAATGTGAGCTCAAGGGTTACGTGAGCTCTGGAAAAAGAATTGATGATATCCCACAGTTGGAGAGAAGGTTCAGAGGGGCCTGCAGTGACTTTCTCCTCTGGTTCCTTGGGCTGTCCTCCGTGAGCGGCCCTCTTGGTTGCTCTAGAGCTCCTTCTTCCTCCTGTTTACAACTTGCTTGTAGAAAGCCAGTGTTTTTCTGCTCTCATAGTTTTCAACAGTCCACTGAATGTGCATTTTGTTGAAATTCCTAGAATATATTGGACACATCTATTGCTTTGTTTTTCAAGGAACCATCATAATTTCTGGTATGTCGTGCTTCCTCATTTTTATTTTCAAAGAGTTTTGCAGTCATTCATTCAAAATATGTTCTTCATCATTTATGAGCATTTACTTTTGAATAGATTTCTATCACATTTAAAATAAAACAGAATCCTCAATGGGCTTCAGGGCCCTATGTCATTTGGCTCTGTCTAGATTTCCAACCTCATTTCCAAATGTTTCTCCTTTTCCACTCATTCAGTTCTTCCCACACTGTCCTCATTTCTATTTCTCAGCAGCTAAACAAGGTCCATTTGAGAGCATTTGCATTGTGAATGTCTCCGCCTGGAATGTTCTTTCCCCTATCTTTTTTA
>NW_016805053.1:698001-700807 GCF_001698545.2 Rhinopithecus bieti
AAAAAAAAAAAAAAAAATCCCTACTCATCACTCTCTTTTTTCCTACTATTTAATCATTCTTTAATGGACTTAACATCAGCAAACACTCTGAAATATAAATATATTAATTTTCTTAATTTCTGTCTACTTTACTAAAAGATAAGAATTAAGGCAGGACATTTGTTTGTTCTGTTCATTCACTTATGTTTGCTCTGTTCTCTGTGTACCCATACACAAGCTCAGCTACATTATGGAACCATGAAGGAGTTCAAAATAGACTACATGAATTCAGGGAAGACAGGGTGAGACAATAATAGAAGATAAAGGAAACAATAAGATAGTATATTGCATATAGCAAGCACTAAATATATTTGCTAAATAAAGAAAGAAAAGCTTTAGTTTGTACCTAGGTTATATCTTACATCAAAACTTTTTATTTTATTTTATTTTATTTTATTTTGAGATGGAGTCTCACTCTTGCCCAGGTTGGAGTGCAGTGGCGTGATCTTGGCTCACTACAAGCTCTGCCTCCCGGGTTCATGGTATTCTTCTGCTTCAGCCTCCCGAGTAGCTGGGACTACAGGCGGTCACCATCATGCCCGGCTAATTTTTTGTATTTTTGGTAGAGATGGGGTTTCACCGTGTTAGCCAGGATGGTCTCGATCTCCCGACCTTGTGATCCTCCCACTCTGGCCTCCCAAAGTGCTGGGATTACAGGCATGAGCCATCATGCCCAGCCTCTTACAACATTTTTAAAATTCAACACTGTGACACTTAACTCAAAGAGCAATAATTTACACTTCAAAATTAGTGGGCATAGCAGGTAAAAAATACATTACTATCAACTGGCTCTGGAAGTTCAATCATTATCTTAAATACATAAAGTAGGAAAACTGAGAATGCACCTGTTGTCTAAAAGCATTAAAATCACTCATTAAATTATACTCTTTAAACTTTCTGCTGACTCCAATAGTATTTCATTTAGATTGGACCTCTAAGCTGTTAGTTTGTCATATCTATTGAACTCCTTTGTGTAGCACTTCTACTATTCATACTATTGTTACCATTACTTCATTCCCTTTGCTATTACCAATCCTGCTATTATTACAAATATTACTGCTACTGCTGTGGCTTGTTTAGCACAACACAAAGGACATACAAGAAATAATCACTTTCATTGTTTATTTTCTATCACTTATTCCAATTATTTTAGCTTTCATGACATAATTGTATAAACAGACATAGTATAACTTATGATGACAAATAAAGCTAGTTTATGTGTGTGTAAAGTTTTTAAATGCATATGTACGTGCTTATGAAATCATTATTACAAGCAAGATTGTCCCGACATGCAGGACAGTCGAATGGGCCCTGGAAGGGGGAGTGGGAATGGAGGAGACAAGAAAACACGAGAAATGGAGACAAGACAAATAGCCTGATCAAGTGTCGTTTAATGGTGGCGGTGCAATGCCTTATATAGGCTGGCAGAGGAAGAGGTTGGGCCAGGGCGGTGAGGGGGGGGGCTGGGTTTTCTCAAATTACAATTGCGCATGCGCCATTGGTTGGTAAGTTTCCTGGGCGCGGGATTGCGCCTGCGCTGTAGGTTGCATATCTTCCTGGGCGCGAAAAAGTTTGCGCGCGCGCGGGAAAGGTTTGAGCGCGCGCGGGAAAGGTTTGTAATGAAGAACCCAGAAATGTGCCATCTTGTCTCCGCTTTGTGGAGATCAAGCAACAGAGGTCGGCTAATTCCGGGCCTCATGGCTCCGGACACAAGATAATGACTACATATCCATTACCCACAAATTTTCTCTCATTTTCTGTTTTGGTAACTCCCTCCAAAACCTCTCTCTGCCCAGGATCCCAAGGCAAACACTATTTGCTTTCTGTCATTATTGATTAGTTTGTTTTTTCTGGAATTTTATGTAAATGATATGATACACTCTGCATTCTATTTTTCTTCTAGTTTCTTTCACTTAATATAATTAATTTGATATCTATCTATGATATCATTTTTATCAATAATTCACTCCTTTTTATTGCTTAGTAGTGTTTCCTTTTATGGAAACACATTTTATTATGCACTAATCTCTTGATATGAATTTGATTTTATTTTGCTTTTTTGCAATTGCAAATAAAGCTGCTATGAATGTTTGTGTGAAGAAATCTTTTTGCAAACATATGCTTTTATCATTCTTGGGTAATACCTAGGAATGAACTGGCTGGATCATACAGTAAATATACATTTAACTTTGTAGAAAACGCTCATACTGGCTTTCTAGGTTATTGTATCTTTTCACTGTTCTGCCAGCAGTGTGTGAGAATTCCTGTTTTTCTGTATCTTTCCCAACCTTTGATTTTTTTTTTTTTTTTTGGTCTCTTTAATTTTACTCATTTTAATAGGCATGTCGTGGTAGTTCACTATAATTTTGTAAGTATTTTTTATTAAAGACTAATGATGTTGACATGTTTTCAAGTACTTATTTGACATTTTTGTGTATAACTTCTTTGGTGATGTTTTTGTCCAAATGGCTCATTTTAAGAATTGAATTACTTTCTTTCTTGTTATCAAATTTTGAGAATTTAAAAAATATTCTGTATGTAAGTCTTTTTTTCAGATATGTGGTTGGAAGTATTATCTCCCAGTTTTTCTCCTTGTTGTGTCTTTTGAAAATCAGATATTCTTAGCTTTGATGAAGGCCAATTTATTATTTTTTCCTTGTGTGAATTGTGAGTTGCCTAATTCAAGGTCACAAAAGTTTTTTCTTATGCAGTCTAGCAATATTAGAATTTTGGACTTTTATTAGGTCTATTCTCAACTTTTAGTTTT
>NW_016805053.1:701050-747987 GCF_001698545.2 Rhinopithecus bieti
TTATATATATATGTATATATATAAAACTAATATATAATTAATATATAACTAATATATAACTAATTCATATATATATAGATGAATATTCAATTGTTGCAACACTGTTTGTTGAAGAGAGTATCATTTTCCCACTGTAATGCTTTGGCACATTTGTCAAAAATCAATTAATAAAACACGTGTGAGTCTATTTCTGAATTCTCTATTCTGTTTCATTGATCTGTATGTCTACCCTAAAAAGTGCCACATTTTCTGATTAGTGTATCTTTATAGTACCTTGAAATCAGGAAATAAGTCCTCCAACTTAGTTCTTACAAAATTATTAGAGTATTTTTGGTTCTTTAAAGTTTTATATAAGTTTTAGGATCTGTTTTTCCATTTCTCCAAACAACCCGTCAGAGATTTCCTCAAATATTTGTTGACTTTCATGTAGGGGTTCATCTTGGAATTTACAATTAATTCTGAGTGCTAACCCCATTTCAGGGACTGTGGGAGTAACACAAGACTTCTGCCTGGCTAGTGCCAGTACTCTGGGCATGGGAATTTCAAATGTAGGTCACTGCTCTGCTTCTCTGATTCGAGAGGACAACCTGACATCTCCTGTTTACATGTGTCCATGGAGGAGTTGGGGTCTGGTGTCTCTTTCACATATTGTAAGCATCAACAGAAAATGTTTTACATACCTAGCTTAACTCCACCATACACTCTGTTGTTTGCCAATATTTACCTCTATGTTTCTGTTTTAAATTTTCATGCAGCTCTTTCTGTAAGTTCATTCTACTGTATTTTGGCATATGCTGTCATTTGGAAACTACTGATATGTTTTCATCCGTGCTTGTTTTATATTTCAGTATAATCTGAAATTCATTATTAAATATTTTTCCTTTCATTTCTAGAGAGTTGAGAATGAAGAAAAGGCTCCAGTATGTGATCAAGCTGTCATTTTGGTCTGATTCACCTACCCATTATTCTTCACATTAGCACATTCATTAACATGTCAATAGAAAAATGAATGCTTTTAGTTTTACATTAGTTTTGTGTAAATGTGATCATATTCTTTTCTTTTGCTCTTTTTTTCTTGTTTTGTTTGCTCTTTGTATTTAATTGTTAACAATGAGTCTTGAAGACCTTTCCATGTCAGGATATTTATATCTACATTATTTCTAACTGCTAAAATATTCCATGTTGTGAAAATAATATCATTTATTTAACCAATGCCACATTGTTGATCATTTACATCGCTTTATTTCCTTTGCCTAGTATGAACAATTTTGTAATTTAAATATGAAATTGTACATATTTGTGTCCATGAAATAGCATTTATGTAGACTATGTATTAAGGAAATGAAACAACCTGGCCAAATGTTTCTTCATGATAATTTTTACAAATATTTCTAATTTATTTCAAAACTATACTATAGCAATTTTCTTCTTCTGGCAAGACTGTATCAGAGTGTACACTATTCCATATTCTCATCAATAGTTTTTTTAATCCATTCAAACATATATTTAGTGAATATTTTTATCATCCAGACACTATGTTAAGCCCTGACAACTGTCAGAGAAGACAGCTATTAATCATAGTATTCCGTACAAATATAAAATTGCTATTTCAGTGATAATTCAATGTAAAGACTCAAGATTCCGTCAGGGCACAAATGAGGAGGAATCAATCCAATAAGAGAGGATAATTCAGGTTTTTCTAAAATTCTGTATTGTCCATACTTTTAAATTGCTAATAAGAATTGTATTTTATTTTAATTCCTATTTTAGGTGAATAATAAAGTTAACATCCTTTCATAAATTTATAAGCTATTTCTATTTCCCACTGTGAAATGCCCATTAATATATTTAGTTGTAATTCTAATGAACTATTTGTAATTTTAATATATTTTAAAATTGTGTTACAGTAAAATATACTGTATATCAATGGCTTTTGTAAGTTGCAAGATTTATCTTGATTAGTTTGAAATCTTTAAACTTTATTTATGGTAGTTATATTAAAAGGTTAATATTTAACAGAGTAAAATATGTCTTTTAAAGTCATCTTATATATTAGAAATATATATTTTATTTTTCTCTAATATGTTTTATTTTCATGTTTCATTTTGTCTGTTGTGTAAAATAGAGACCTAAACATGCTTTTGCCAAATATACATAATTGTTCCAAAAACTAATTGAATAATGTATTGTTTTACTACTGTATTAATTTTTGCCATCTTTAAAATGGAAAATTAAACTCCCAGGATATTTTGCCCATCTGAGCTCTAGTCATACTCCTCATTAAAAAAAGAAAAAAATCTTCAACTACTTGTTTTTGGAGTCTCTAGTAGTGAATTCTGCGGTAGGGAAAATTTCTAGGAATAGCCCCAAGATTTCACATCTTGAATCCCCGGAACCTGTGAATGTCATGAGATATCACTCCTGTGATTGTGTTATACTATATGCCACAATTGATCTTAAGGCATACGAGCCTAATTTAATACTACAAACCCCTTACAACTGGAAAATTCGGACTGGTAGCAAGAGGAATGTGAAAAGAAAGGCAGAGCTGGAAACAGTAGGGGAAGACAGAAGGGAAATTTAGTGATCGTTTACACAAGGAGGACTTGAGGCACCATGGCTGATTTGGAGATGGAGATGGCCATAGGAGAAGGAATAGAGGTAACTCACAAGGGCAGTGGACATCCTGTGGCCAGCAACAAGAGTGGGAATCTGAACGTCAGTTCTATCATGATAGGGAACTGAATTCTGTCAACAACTGAATAAGCTTGGAGGTGAATTTTCCCATGGAATGAATTCTCTAGCATCGTGAAATCCTGAGCAGAGAACCCAGTTGAGTCGCTTGGAATTCTGACTTTCAGAATTTTTAAATTGTGGGTTTTTTGTTTTGTTTAAATCAGCTTTATGGAGGCATAATACACAAATAGGAATTATATATATTTAAAGTGTACAATTTGATGTTTTAATACACGTACATAATATACATTGCCGAATAATCACCTCAATCAAGCTAATTAACATATCCATCACCTCATAGAGTTACCTTCTTTGTGGTGAGAACACTTAATATTTACCCTCTGTAAATTTCAAGTTACTGTACAGTATTGTTACCTATAGTCACCATGATGTACAGTAGATCTCCATAATTTATTCATTTTACTTAACTGAAACTTTATATCCTCTGACCAACATCTCTCTCCCCTGCCCCTGGCAACCACTATTCTATTCACTGTTTCTACAATAAGTTTCACTATCTTAGATTCCACATATCAGTGAGCTCATGTGGTATTTGCTTGTCTGTTTATGGCTTTTTTCATTTAGCCTAATGCCCTCCAGGATCATCCATGTCATCACAAATGGAATGATTTCCTTCTTTTATCAACAAACATTTAGGTTGTTTTCATATCTTGGCTTTTGTGAATAATACTACAGTGAATATGGGAGTGCAGATATTTCTTAGAGCTCCAGATTTTCTTTTCTTTGCATATATACTCAGAAATGGGTACGTGTTAGTTCTATGTTTAATTTAATTTAATTTAATTTAATTTAATAGCCATCCTAAAATACGTGAGGCGATGTATTACTGTGGTTTTGATTTGAAATTCCCTGATGATTAGTGTTTTCACATACCTGTTGGCCATTTGTATGTCTACTATTGAGAAATGTCTATGCATGTGCCTTGTCCATGTTTTTGATTGGGTTGTCTTGTTTTTGTTGTTTTGCTATTGAGTTGTATTTTTTTTTATGTATTCAGTATGTTAACCTCTTATCAGACATACAATTTGCAAAAATTTTTCTCTCATTCCATAGGCTGCCTTTTCACTCTTGATCATTTTCTTTGCTTTGCAGAAGCTTTTTATGGATGGAGTTGTACTTGTCTATATTTACTTGTGCAGTCCGTGCTATTGGTATAATAATAAAAAATTGTTAACAAGATCAATGCCGAGAAGATTTTCCACACATTAATTAGTGTGTAGTAAATTATTTACTTAGAGTTAGAAAACTAATACGAGGTTGATATTTCTAAATGATGTATTTTATTAGCACCTACTCGCTTATCCATTTCAGATATTTTTGGTTAATATTCTAATATTATGACGATAAGATTTAGTATATTTATATCACTATCAACATATTGTCTTCCTTCTTCCCAATGTAGATAAGTATTAGTTTCCTTATCCCTACTGGTCAACTCTTCAAGTGGTTACAGCATGTATAGACATCCGTTCTTTGTTCTGTCACTCACAGGGAGAGTGTTATTCGTGGAAAATTTTTAGTTTATGTTATTATTTTCTATAGTTTTCTTTCATTTATTATTTCTCTCCTGCTATGTGTTAGGAGGTTAACATTTACTTTCTATTTCACAACCGTAATGAAATCTTTTGCTTCTATTTTTAGTAGATTATGAAATTTGAAAAGCAATAACAATATTGTTTCTCTGCAAAACATATTTACTGCACAGCCAAGAAGTATTTGTATATAATTCCTTTTTTGAGGACCCAAATGTCATGATTTCTGAGTACTAAAGGAAAAATATTCCCATATTCAACTGTGAATCCATACTTCTATTTTGCCATCTACCAGGTTCCCCTCTCTCTCTCCATGTATACATATATGTATTACTATGCCTCAAATTTCTCCCAAGGTCTATTTGGGATGTTCCATTAGTGTCACTTATTCACATGAAAAATTGTTCTCTTTTCTTCTCTGTCTGCCTGAATCAATCTGAACAGCCTGTTCTCTAAGCCTGTTGTCTAGCTATTTCTAGTTACAGACCATCTCTTAACCACTTAAATGAATAAGCTATTTTCTGGATATATATTTTCATTTGCTGTTCCTCCAGATTCACTGTCCATTGATATCTATCTCGTTGCGGGCCCTGGGAGACTGATTTTTGTGGTCAACTTTACAAATTCCCTTGCCCTTGATCTTCCTGCTGAATTGGCCAGGAGGAGGCAGCAGCAGTAGTATTTAGCACTAGCAGACCAATTCTTCAAGCTGGGAGGCAGACTCAAGCGTTTCACCACCTCAGCGTAGGCAAAGCTGTGTGACTGACAGGGCTTTACAATCCATACGGATGTACTATTTTTTTTTTTTTTTTTTTATCCTAAGGAGAATTGTGCCATGATTTTGAAGTCAGAGGGAAAGTTGTGGGCTTTACTTCTCGTCACTCAATTTTGTATCTATATAAAATTTTGAAGATTGTTTAACTATATATATTATTTTTTAACCAGTGATGGGAAAATCTTCTTTGTATGGCTTCTGTAAAGAGAAAATGAGATCACACTTTAAGCATCTTAGTTGATTTCTTGGTACTGCAAATGGCCCAAAAATGTTTGCTAATGTTACTGTTCTTGATAAGTGGCCTCTTATATCACAGTTTCCTTTCTTGTACAATGTGGATAGCAAAAGTTTTTTTTATTGAGTTTGAATAATATAAGTAAGGTTTGAGGTAAGATTCAAGGTGTATTACATAAAACAATAATTAAATAAATGTATTACCCATCTGTCTCCCATGAAGGCCACCAAAAAAGTATCTTTCTCTAATCTACAACTACCTAAACATGATTGCTAAATATTTTCCTTATCCCTGGAATATGTTCAACTCAGCCAAAATGTGAATAAATGGTGATTAAAGATGAGAAATAAAATTAATTTAGAGGAGCTTAGAAATGACAGCTCTACTACGTTGTTACTGCTTTTGTCACCCTGCTGTGAAACAGAACACCAGAACTGACCCTTCTTCTCCCACTGTAACTTTGTACGCATTGACCAACTTCTCCCATTCTCCTCTAACCGCTCTTTTCCCCAGCCTCTCAAAACCACTATTCTACTCTGTATTTCTATGAAATCCACTTTTTATATTAGTGAGACTTTTTATATTCGTGAGGTCATGAAATGTTTTGTTCTTCTTTGCCTGGTTTATTTCACTTTACATAGTATCCTCCAGATTCATCACTTTTGCCAGAAATGACAGGATTTCGTTCTTTGTTATGGCTGAATAATATTCCATTGTGTGTATACATACATTTTCTTCATCCATTCGTCTGTAGATGGGCATTTAGGTTGATCCCATATCTTGGCTATTGTGAATAGTGCTACAATAAACATGGGAGTACAGATATCTCTTCAACATACTGATACAGTTTTTTTTGGCTATATACCCAGTCATGAGATTGCTGGATTATACGGTAGTTTTATTTTTAATTGTTTGAGGAAGCTTCTTACTGTTTTTCAAAGTGGCTGTACTCATTTACATTCCTACCAACAGTGTATGAAGAAGGTTCCCTTTTCCACATCATCTCCAGAACTTTTTTTGGTCTTTTTTAATGAAAGCCATTCTAACTGGGGTGAGGTGATAGCTCACTATGCTTTAGATTCATATTTCCCTGCAAATATAATGTAGTGCATATTTCAAGATAACTAGAAGAGAAAATTTTGTATGTTATTACTAAAAAAAATGTTTAAAGTGATGCATATGCCGGTCACCCTGATTTGGTCATTATACAATCTATACATGCATTGAAACACACTGTACCCCACAAATAGCCACTAATATGTGTCAATTATAAATTTAAAAAATTAGTTATTTTAACTTTTTCTTGTTATTCTTTATATGCAATCAGGAATTATTGACTTTCCCTTGCTAGCTTTCTAAACATGTAATCCAAAAGATTGATTCCTATGATTCTTTTACAATGAAGGTGGCACCTTTGTGGTTGATACCTTCTTCAAGAAGCCGCTGTCCAAATGTTTAACAAAGATAATATAAAGACATTACTTTTCTTTTCCCCTTATGAACATTTTCAACATCACTGAAATGCATCAGATATGACTTTCAATTGTGTCTGCTAGTAACCATCCCAATTAGTAATACAATTCATTTACTATGGTAAAAAATATAATGTGAAATTGCAGATTTTGTACATGAGAAAAATTCAGGATGTTGCAGTTTATCTTTTCTTTGTAAGGTACTAAGGGTTTTGAGGATTTTGCACATTTAGTTCTATCCATTAACCTTTTTCTCAGCCTTTGTCTTCTTACAGTGTTCTGATTTCCAGAAAACAAATTAAATCTTTAGAAGACTGAGAAAATAAACATTAGTTTAATATTAGATGAACAGATATACTGGAAGAAAATGAAAAGGCAAAATAGATTTATAAGTAAAATAGTTCAGGGATTTAAAAAAGCAACATGAAGTGGGGATATTACCATTGATTAGTGAGCCAGACAACACCAGACTTAATCATAATTTTGTTAATAAAGAGTTGTATGATTTTGATTTTTAAAAGCTTCTCCATACTTTTCTCATCTAGTAAGAGAAGGAAAGGAAGGATGATATATAACATCCTTTTTAGGTCTGAAATTAATTTATTATTTTTTTCACAAGTATTTTTTATCATTACTATGTTCTTTGCAACCTTCCAAACACTAGGAATTTGGAAGTTATAATCCTGCCACAAAGAGGATTACAGTCTAATGAGAAAGTCACCCATGTCAAAGAAAGTGATATAGCAAGAAAATCAATTAAAATATGCACATTGTTATATGGGAAGGACAGAAGATAATGGATTAGGAACAGAGTTGGGAAGGGCTTCGCATATAAGGCAAAATGTAAGCCCCTATTGAACAGAGAAGGAGAGAAAGCTTTTCAAGGAGACGAAGCGGCAAGCTGTGGTCCGTGGGGCTGGGAGAGAAATGAGGTGCTTGGTAGCGCAGAACCTTAGCAGGCACTAAATAAAAATCTATGTAGCAAATTCTGGAAAATACAGCCAGAATGCGAGAATGGCAGGCAATGAGTCTGTACAGAGAGGGCTAGAACTAATCATGAATCCCCATATACCAGGCTGTATATTTTTAGCTTCATCTTATGGGCAGTTGAGTAAACATAACGGATTTGAGTTTCAGACATTTTACTTGGCAGTTATATGAAGTCTGTTTTGGTATCAAGTAATACTGAATCAGATAAGAGAACATTCAAAAATTGTGAAGCAAAATTAAGGGTATATTTTGGGGACTTAGGTGTGGTTTCAATAACAAAACACACAAAATAATTATATTAATCAATATGGAAACATATTTTTCTCTCGTGGTCATCAATGTTTCCTAGCATTATTATCCAACATGTCCATCTGCACAGGTACAATGCAGCCCAGACATTCAATGACACATTTAGAATCTCCCTTATTGTGATTGCTAACACGAACCATGGTCATCTTGTTGATATCATCTGTGAAAAATTGCGTCTGATTTTAAAATATAGGCCAATCTTTCACATATTCTAAATATTATTTTTGTTTAATGGAAATCATTAATTCTTGTTTGACAGTAGAGGGACAAAATGGCTCTTCACATTGTCAAGGCCACAGGCTTTGCCTCTTTGGTTGCCCAACTACCATTACCAATCATCTCTTGTGCTATGGTGCTAGTTGCAGCTCTTGCTATTTGGTCACACTTTAACCAGTAAGAAAAGTAAAAGGAAGGAAAATAGTGCTCTTTCCTGAAAGTCTGTCTTCTGTGTCATCATACAACTACCGCAGGAGCCAGAATTTTATCACCAGAAGCTACCATGAGGGTAGAAGGTATATAAAGATTTTATTCTGAAGGCCATAGATACAGCGAATATGGATGATTCTAGCATTTTAGAGGAAAATAAGCATTTACTACCATAAAGTTTGAAGTAAAAAACATTGCAGTGAGAATAGAGACAGGGAAACACACTCAAAGATTAATTTGAAGAAACGATTAGTAAGACTTGGTAAATTAAATGTGAAACGTGAGCATGAAGAATAAAAAGTTTGCTTATTATCGCATCTTGCCTCATTGTGTGGTGAGAGGTGCTGTTAACTGAGCTGAGTTTAGAATGAAGAATATAAAGTAGGAGGACTGGCTTTACACTTTGGGTGAGAATACAGTAATATATAATTGTCACACAGTCATCCAATGAAATAAGAAAATAAAATAATTTGAAATGGATATTAGTAAGAAGACAAATAAGTAGGCATAGTGTTTATTGAAGGTAGAAGGCTCAGAAGAAAGTTTTTTTACTTACCCTCACCCAAAACATTATAATGTTTTAGGAGAGCTATTTTTGTTTCCTAGCATTCTAATACAACCCTTTCATCTACACAGGTAAAATGCACCCCAGACATTCCATGACACATTTAGAGTCTCTCTTATTGTAAGTGCTAACAAGAATAAGGACTATTTTGCTGATATCATCTGTGAATAATTATGTCTTATTTTAAAATGTAAACCAATCTTCCATGTATTCTAAACATTACTTTTTTTTAACAGAAATCATTAATTTTTCAATAAAACCCTCTGCTTGTAACACAGTTAGCATTGTTATTTGTTTTACAATCAAACCATCCACCATTTTAGTCCTATTTTTATTGCAAATACAACATTCTGTTTAATTCGTTGAGTGTGTGTGTGTGTGTGTGTGTGTGTGTTTCTTTATGGAATCAACTATAAAATATGCCCTGACTCTTTTAGAAGATTGCAACACTAAGATAAATAGGGTTTAACTGCACCAATTAAAGAAGCTATTATAGAGTTCACTTACATCAGGATCTTCACAATTATGCTTGGGGGTCCTTTTTTTAAAATCGATTTTTGAAATGACTAGTGTGAGAACTCACAATTGGTACCTCAAGTCAGAAAACACTCCCTCAGGACAACAAATGAGTTTCTTGGAACCTCGTGTTTTTATATGACATATTACCATAAGTTGTAGTGGGCATTTGAATGTGTTGTGTTCATTTCCAGTAAACATACTATGTGTAATTTTACATGGCATTCAACACTTTTAGTTGCAGGGGTATAGGAGATAAGGAAAATATTATATAGACTTGTTAATTTTTTTAGGTTACACAATATTTATCCACTGAATGTAGTTTGATCCCATGTGGTTACAAACACAAGAAAATTTTGAATGTTTAAGAGGAAAGTTTATAGCACAGGCAGAATTTAACTTAGGACATAAACCTCAGTTACATTAAAAGTCATGAAAAGATATATCAGTGAACAGAAATTGGAAGGAAGATGTTAACTCTTTAATGAGTACAATCTGATCAATTATCACATTCTTCATGAGATAGAATAGGTTAGTATTTTGTAAGTCTGGAAAACTTTTTGAGAAATTGTCAGGCATTGATCTATATATGACTATGGATCTCAAACTTTAGCATGCACCAGAATAACCCTGTTAAAGGCTTGTTAATACACAGATTGCTATGGCCTACACTCAGATTTTCTGATTTAGTATGTCTGGGGTGGGGCCTGAGAATATACATTTTTAACATGTTCCCAGGTGATACTGACGCTGCTGGTCCAGGAATCACTTTGAGTAGTACTGTTCTTTCATGGGCTATACATAAAATGGACAAAATGTAAGCCAGTGCCCCTGAGAGAGAGCTAGTTTGCTTTGGTTCTATGAATAACAACTTGGGATACTATGTCATATTTGAGGCTGCATTAACCTTCCTGGTAAATTTTATAATGAAAAATATCTCAATAAATTTTAGATTTTGTAAGAGAGAGGGCCTCTGGAGATATTTTATTTAAACTTGGATGATTTAATTTATATAGTGTATTCTGTGATTAAATTAAGTTAATGACATTATTTCCTCTAAATACTCCATTGGATCATAAAATGTTAAGCATTGTTTTAATTTTAAATAGATGATAAATTTTACAGAAATATCTGATTTATCTTATTGGATAAATTTAGAATTAAAACATATTTTTGACGGAACTGTAATGCTTAAATGCAATGTCTACTTCCTGCCTCTTATGATAATTGTTCCCACTATTATAAAAAAAAGAGTTGTTCATAGTAGTAGAATCAGAACTGCTAGGAAATTATAGAAAGTGTTGTATTTCAGAGAAAGGATTCTGACCTATATAAGACTGAAACATGACCCTCCTGACATGCATATCACGTTGAATTCTGGAACAGTGCTTTCTGAGGGCTATTTGGACTTTGAAGAAATATAGGGATAAGCAAGTATTCTCATTATCCCTCGTTCTTAACTCCAGTACTTTAAAATAAGTAAGCAAACAACAACCACACACACAAAAACACCTACATTGATACTAGGATAAGCCTACATTACATATTTCAAATTACACTGCTTGCTGCAATATAATTTAAATCAAATTAGAAGAGGGCTTGAAATATATTAAATTTTGTCATTGGTTGCATACTACCTTGGTGTACATATTGCATTATAAAATTGCAAAAGTTCCATGTTAGGATAATTTATGTAAACAGTCCCTTTTTAAAATAAGGATAAACATAATGAATTTAACATCAAGGAGGGCTGAAGTTGCATTCATATAATATTAAAGAAATATAATAATTTGGAGTCCATTTTCTTACCAATCTTATGAGCATAGCAGCATTGGGAAAACAGTTTTCACTCATTCAAACAAAACATTTAATGAGCACCTACTATAGTCCATCATTCTGAAGATAAAGAACAAAAGTTTTAAGTCACTGTCTTTATAGAATGTATGTTCTGGCAAAGGTGGCTAAGGAATACACGTATGAAAATAAGAATGAGCACATCACATGGCTGACCTATAACAAAAATTGGATAATAGGATAGAAAATGCTATTTTAGATAGGATGCTATTGATATGTCATTCCTGATGAGACCTGAACCATAAAAGAGAGCAATGCAAAGATAAGTGAAAAGCATTCCAGATCAACGGAACAACTGGTTCAATAGTTTTCGAGCTTGGGGTCTTTATACTCACAAAGAAGTTCAGCAAGCCTGGACCATGATGAATAATACAGTGTGGGGGATGGAACTGTGGTGAATCACAGGTACCACATCACATAGGACATTATAGATAGACCATGAGAAGGGGTTTGGACTTCATTGGAAATAAAATGGAAACCTACTAGATTTATATTTTAATCAGAAAGATATGATAAGATTCAAATTGTTAAAAAGTTTATTCTGTCGACTGTAGGAGGAACAAGACAAGAATCATTCAGCCTGGTAAGGAGGCATAAATTACTAAGATACAGTAGAACAAAATAAGAAATATATAATATGTTTAAAAATGGGAGTCATTCAAAAGTAAAGTAGTACTAACTGATTTTAATAAGCTTAAATTAAATTTAGGTATTATTTTAGTAATTATCCTTACAACAATGTTAATTATACTTATGGCTTTCTGCCAATATCTCATTTGGCTTTGGTAGTGGAAGCTAACTGCAGATTGATAAGAGAAGAGCATTCTGAACTTGTAAATGAATTTTTATTTTAATTGATCTCTGTATAATCAATAATCAATGCAAGGTAATACAATTATACAGATGTTGACTTTTTTTATTTTTATAATTGATTAAAGACATCTTTCGTAGGGGATACCATGAACTTCGAGTAATTTGACAGCAATTTTTTCCAATATGTGGAATAATTATTTAATAATTCACTAGCTGATTAATGATCAATAAGCTAATCTCAGTTTAAACCCACCTGTAACACTTAATGATCCTTAGCCGTATTTCACTAAAACTCCAAATGAAATAAAGACCTCTATTATGAAGTTGATTTAGGCCTTGTCTATTCTACACTCTCCAATGAAAAATGATGGTGAGACACAGTGTTCTCCCAGTGTATCTTAGAACCAAGAATAAAAGTGCTTCCTAAACAAGAATGAGTTATGGGATTTAATTCTAGCTTTGGCAATGATTCATTAGATAACCTTGGGAAAGTTAGTTCAACATTCTCATGTGGTTTCCTAGTTGTAAATGGGGATATTAACCATTTGCCACTGAAGTTCTAAGCCTGACCTATGGAATAGTAGTTGCTTACTAAGTATTTTAAAACAAAATGGCAAAGCTTGTGATAAGCTAGATATTTTATTACAAATACAAATAAACAAACTGAAATATATAAGATAAATGAAAACAGGTTTAAAAGAGTTTATGTTCCAGGTACTAGATAGGTTGCAAGCAGAATAGCAAGAGGAACAAAACACAGTTGATCTCTAGGACAACATTTTCAAGCCAAAGAGATAGGTTCACATAAAAAGTAAATTTATAAACATTGTACATGCTACTGAGAATGACTGACCATTAGAGTATGAGTCATGAGAGAGTGGACTTCATGTGTCTCATTCAGTATTTTTAACCCACCACTTGGAATGGTGCCTTGTTTTTTTGGTGATTCAGTGTTTATTTATTAAGGGAATATTTACAGGATCTCTACTATGTATCAGGCACAGTTCCAGAGCTGGGGATATTAGCATTGACAAGTTAACACCCCTGACCTCAAACTCTTATTTATATCATAGTAAGGGAGACAGGCAACAACAAATAAATGAAATATGAGGTATAATATCAGGTAGTGGTAAGTGCTTTAGAGGAATGTTGTCACAGGATGAAACTGAGTGTAAAAGCCTACTATTTGAGCTACATGGAATACAGAAGACTTTTTTTGAAGAGGTCACAATTGAAGAGTGGCTTAAAAAATATCAGTGACTGAAACCTGAAAGTATATGAGGAAAATGTACTCTATGTACATCGTAAGTACAATGTATGGTATGTACTATGATATAAAGTGCACTTTGCCCAGCAAGTACAAAGGCCCTGAGGTGGGAAAGACTTTGGCATACTTGAGGAATGGGATATTCTTGTAGTTTATGGTAATAGCCACATTTTGGCAAAGTGCAATCAGAAAATGTTGGAGGACTATGAGCAAGGGAGTGACATGATCTGACTCAGGTGCTTAAAATATCACTCTGACTTCTCTGTAGCAGACAGACCCTAGGTAAGAAGTAGTAGAATAGTGAAACCTGTTAAAATGTTGTTACAGGGATCCAGGTAAGGGACCCTAGCAGTTCCTGTGGAAACCACTGATGTGATAAAAAGTGCTCAGGTCTGCCATTTATATTTGACATATACCTTGGAGTTAGAGCTAATGGGATTTGTTATGGATTGGATGTGAGGTATCCCAGAGAACGAGGACTCAGATGCCTACTTTCATGTTCTGAGCAATTGGATAGGGGGTTGCCATTTTGGAAGGATCAGATTATAAAGAGAAATAAATAAAAGATCAATTTGTGAAATATTAGAATTGAAAAGCCTTTGAAATATCCAAGTGGAGATTTGGAATAGATTAATCTGAGGCTCTAGGGTAATACTAGGCTAGAAATGTAAATTTCATAGTCATTGTCATATAGCTGGTATTAAAACTCACAGAACTGGGTGAGGTTACCATAGAGGAGCTTAGAAAGAGAAATAATTTCCCTGTAAATTGCAGGGAAATTCAGCAAAGTAGACTGAGAATGGCCAATATGATAGGAGGAAATCAATTGGTGAATTGCACCCGGGAAGCCCAATGTTACAAATACTCTAGGAAAACGGTGCCCATGTGCACTAGACACAGGAGAAATATAGACTATTTACATTTATTGCTTGTTTTTCAGAAACTCTTCTTTAATGGGAGAAGAGCCATCAAAATAGACACAAAATTCCAAAGATGAAACAATGTCAGAGGAAAGAAATATAACAAACTATTAGGAGATAGAAAGCAGAAAGGTAAAAGACAACCTAGCATGTCAGAAGGAGAGATGTAATGTATTGGAGAAACCTACAATCCACGTGTATTAGGCCATTCTTGCATTGCTATACAAACATACCTGAGACTCTGAGACTAGGGACTTTATAAAGAAAAAGAAGGTTTTTTTTTGTTTTTTTTTTTTTGAGACGGAGTCTCGCTCTGTCACCCAGGCTGGAGTGCAGTGGCCAGATCTCAGCTCACTGCAAGCTCCTCCTCCTGGGTTCACGCCATTCTCCTGCCTCAGCCTCTCGAGTAGCTGGGACTACAGGCGCCGCCACCTCGCCTGGCTAGTTTTTTTTTTTTTGTATTTTAGTAGAGACGGGGTTTCACCGTGTTAGCCAGGATGGTCTTGATCTCCTGACCTCGTGATCTGCCCGTCTCGGCCTCCCAAAGTGCTGGGATTACAGGCTTGAGCCACCGCGCCTGGCCGAAAAAAAAGTTTTAATTGGTTCACAATTCTGCAGGCTTTACAGGAAAGATGGTGCTGGCATCTGCTCATCTTCTAGTGAGGTCTCAGCAAGCTTATAATTATAGCAGATCATGAAGGAGAAGCAGGCATGTCACATGACAGAAGCAGGAGCAAGACAGAATGGGAGGGAGATGTCACACACTTTTAAACACCCAGGTCTCACAGGAGTTCACTGTTGTGAGATTAATACCAAAAGGATGGTGCTAAACCATTCATGAGAAATCCACTCCCATGATCCAATTACTTTCCAATAGACTGCATCTCCAATACTGGGGATTACAAAGCAACAAGAGATTTGGGCAGGGACAAATATATACTAACTCTATCATTCCATCCCTGGCCTCTCCCAAATCTCATGTCCTCACATTTCAAAATATAATCATCCCTTCTCAATAGTCCCACCAAAGTCTTAACTCATTCCAACATTAACTAAAAAAATCTCAATTCCTAAATCCAAAGTCTTGTCTGAAAATTGTCGGGTCTCTGAGCCCATGCTAAGCAGTCATATTCCCTGTGACCTGGGCGTATACGTCCAGATGGCCTGAAGCAACTGAAGAACCACAAAATAAGTAAAAATAGGCAATTCCTGCCTTAACTGATGACATTCCACCATTGTGATTTGCTCCTGCTGCACCCTAGCTGATCAATTGACCTTGTGACATTCCTTCTCCTGGCCAATGAGTCTCAGGAGCTCCCCACTGAGAACCTTGTGACCCCAGCCACTGCCCAAGAGAGAAAAACCTTTAACTGTAATTTTCCACTACCTACCCAAATCCTATAAAACTGCCCCACACCTATCTCCCTTTGCTGACTCCTTTTTCAGACTCAGTCCGCCTGCACCCAGGTGAGTAAAAAGCTTTATTGGTCACACAAAGCCTGTTTGGTGGTCTCTTCACATGGATGTGTGTAACAAAAATGAGTTCCGTCCATCTATGAGCCTGTAAATTCAAAACAAGTTATTTATGCCAAAGATACAATGGGGGTGTAGACATTAGGTAAACATTCCTATCCCAAAAGGGAGAAATCAGCCAATCAGCCAAACGAAAGGAACTACAGGCCTCATGCAGGTTAGAAATGCAGTAAGGCAGTCATTAAATCTTAAAGCTCCAAAATAATCTTCTTTGACTCCATGTTGCACACCCAGGGCACAGTGGTGAAAGCAGTGCACTCCTAAGGCCTTGGGCAGCTCTGCCTCTGTGACTTTTCATGGTTCAGCCCTGAGGCTGCTCTCATGGGATGGTGTTGAGTACCTCCAACTTTTCCAGGTGCAGGGTGCAAGCTTCCAGTGGATCTACGATTCTGTGCTCTGGAGGATGGTGGCCACTTCCCACAGCTCCTATAGGCAGTGCCCCATTGGAGACCATGTAGGCCTTCCAATCCCACATTTCCCTTCTGCACTGCCATAGTAGAGGTTCTCTGTGAGGGCCCAATCTGCCTTTGAACCCAGGCTATTCCATACATTTTCTGAAATCTAGGTGGAGGAGCCAAGTCTCCACCACTCTAGCACTCTGTGCACCTGCGGGGCTTAACACTATGTGGGAGTCAACAAGGCGTATAGTGACTTGAGCTCTCCAAAGTGGCAACATGAGCAGTATCTCGGGCTCTTAGAGTGGAGGCTGGAATCAGAGTGACTAGTATGTGGGGAACAGTGTCTTGAGGCTGCAGAGGGCAGCTGTGGTCCTGGGACTAGCTCACAAAATGATTCTTCCCTTCTAGGCCTGTGATGGGAGGCACTGTTATGAAGGTCTCTGAAATGCCTTTGAGGCCTTTTCCCATTGTCTTGGATATTAGCACTTGGCTCCTCTTTAGTTATGCAAATGTGTCTTGCTTGGATTCCTCTGCCAGAAGTTTTCTTTCTTTGCCACATGGTCTGGCTGCAAATTTTCCAAACTTACAAACTCTGCTTCCTGTTTCACTATAAATTCCAACTTTCAGTCATTTATTTGCTCCCACATCTGAGTGTAGGTTGTTAGAAGATCTCTTGAACATTTTGCTGCTTAGAAATTTCTTCTGCTACATACCCTAAACATCGTTCTGAAGTTCAAACTTCCACAGAGCCCTAGGGCAGGGGTAAAATGCAGCCAAGTTCTTTGCTAAGACATAACAAAAGTGACCTTTGCTCCAGTTCCCAATAAGTTCCTCATTTCCATTTGAGACCTACACAGCCTGGACTTCAATGTCCATATTGCTATCAGTTTTTGGTTACAACCATTTAACCAGTTTCTAAGATGTTCCAAACTCTCCCTCATCTTTTCTTCTTCTGAGCAATCCAAACTCTTCCAACCTCTGCCTGTTACCCAGTACCAGAATCGCCTTCACATTTTCAGAATTTTCAAGTATCTTTACGGCAATGCCCCACTCCTCAGTACCAATTTCCTATATTAGGCCATTCTGGCATTGCTATAAAGAAATACCTGAGACTGGGTAATTTGTAAAGAAAAGAGGTTTGATTGGCTCACGGTTCTCTGCTTAGTAGAGTGGTAATAAAGTTTGTATATTTGTTCCCACCAAAATCTAGCATGTGCTCAGCTTCTCACAAGACCTCAGAAATCATGGTGGAAGGTAAAGGGGGAGCAGGTACATCTCATAGTTAAAGCAGGACCGAGAGAGAGAGGGAAGTGCCACACACTTTTAAACAGCCAGATGTCTTGAGAACTCACTATCATGAGAATGGCACCAACAGGAGAGTGGCAAAGCATTCATGAGAAATCCATCCCCACAATCCAATTATTTCCCACTAGGCTCTACCTCCAATACTAGGGATTACAATTCAGCATAAGATTTTGGTGGGAACAAATATGCAAACTTTATTACCATCTAAGCAGAGAAGAAGAGCAGAAGCAAGCTGTTTAGCACCACAGAATTCAAAATAGCTCAGGAATTATAGCCAAAAGACACCTGTGAGAATATGGATGACTGGTGCAATAAATGGGGAAAAAATTAAGGAAAATCGAATTATAGATTAAGAAAGCATTGCATAGTGGTTAAGTACACAAAAAATACACAAGTTAAAAAATCACAATAGGCCAGGTGCGGTGGCTCGTGCCTGTAATCCCAACACTTTGAAGTTCAAGACAAGCCTGGCCAACATGGTGAAATCCTGGCTCTACAAAAATACAAAAATTAGCCAGGCATGATGGTGGATGCCTGTAATTCCAGCTACTTTGGAATCATTTGAACCTGGGAGGCAGAGGTTGCAGTGAACCAAGATCGTGCCATTGCACTCCAGCCTGGGTGACAAAGCGAGACACTGTCTCATGCCAAAAAAAAAAAAAAAAAAAAAAAAAAAAAAAAAAAAAAAAAAAAAACAGTATTTAAAGACATTGGGGAGACATATATTATGTTAGGCTTACAAAAATAGGAATTCACGAACCAGAAAAACATCGGAATTCTCACGTGCTCATTGGTTCAGGCTTTAGAAAAATCTGTCTGAGATTTTCAACCTAGAATTTTCCTACTAGGAATTCCACGCTAGAATCCAGTCAAGCTATGAATTTGTATGCGAGTATGTTTGATCAAGGAAGTAGAACCACTTGAGTGACATAAATAAAGTGATACACCATAAAGATTATATTGTACACAATTGTGGGAGCTAGTACAGAAATTCATGGAGTTTTATCTGTTGCTCCTGTGTCTATGGTGGACCTGAAGCTACAGTAGATCTGCAGGACTGACAGGAAAAGAAAAAACTGGATAGGAAGCACAGAAGAGCAGGAGAGAAATTAGAACGCTCATTGTCTCCCACTGTGTCCAATGATGATGTAGGTAATCTGCAAAAGACACTAGTACTCAATACATCAGAGCTGCATTTGCATCTGGCCCAAGAGTCCAAGAAGCTGAAGGAAGAGATCAGGTGGGAGCTGGCAGAGCTGGAGGCCCAGCTGCAAGGTAAGGCAAGGGATGAGTTACAAGGTGCACGAGCTGCAGTGATATCCAATGTTCTGCACTACCCATAGACTGAAATGACTGCTTTTTCACTACTACTTCCAAATCTCACACAAGATTTTTTTCTCAGCTTGTTCTAGTCTGGTATATGAGAGATGGGAGGAAAATGTTATTCCAGGTGTATTAATCCATTTTCACATTGCTGATAAACATATACTCGAGACTGGGTAATTTATAGAGAAAAAGGGGTTTAATGGGGATGGAGATGCCTCACAATCATGGCAGAAGATAAAGGAAGAGCAAAGGGATGTTTTAAGTGGTGGCTGGCAAAGAGAGAGAATGAGAACCAAGCAAAAGGGGTTTCCCCTTATAAAACCACCAGATCTCCTGAGACTTATTCACTACCCTGAAAATAGTATGGGGAAAATCGCCCCCATGATTCAATTATCTCCCACCAGGTCCTTCCGGCAACACGTGGGAATTATGAGAGCTACAATTCAAGATGAGATTTGGGTGCAGATACAGCCAAACCATATCACCAGGTTAGCCAAGTTCTGATTAGCAATAACCCACAAAGGATGCATCATAAGCCTTGTCAGACATTCCAGGTCTTCAAAACAAAACAAAACAAAGCAAAGCAAAACAAAACAAAAAACATGCACTCTGTTTCTGGAAACTTCTGGACAATATACTCCACTGAAGCTAGAGTGTAAACCACTATTAAGGAAGATACGGAATTCTGAACACAGAGGATCCATACATCAGAGAGGTAATAGAAATCCTCGGGAAGATGTGGAGGAATGCTCAAGAACAATATCATGTTTCAGAGTATCTAATCCAGATTAGGGCCAAAAGCACTCTAGGAAAGTATCAGGAAAAAATATTAGAAATGGCAGATTTTCTCAATATGTTTTAATCATGTTGAGAGAAAATTTAATACACTGGTAGAAATCTTAGGAATGAATTAATAATAGATATGTGGAAAACTGATGAAAGAAAAGAGAAAAACAGACAATATAAAGGACACCAGAAAAAAATAGAAAGTAACTCCAGTGTGATTAAGTTTTAAATCCCAAACTTATGTCAGTAAATAGTAACTAAACAAAACATATGATGATATTGGGAAGATAGCATAGAAGAAATTCAGCTTTTATGAGTGTGGCATGGATAATTGTTACCAAAATGCCAGGGTTTTGCTCCAGGACCTGTTGCTTGCCACAGAGAAAGCCAGTCACTGAGACAACAATTCTTGCTAGAGAAGAAAGTATTTCATTAGTGTTATATCAACCAAGAGAACAGAAGATAAGTCTCAAATTCCTCTCTACCAAATAAAACTGGAAGTTTATACAGTGGGGAAGGAGGGTACCACGCAGGAAAATAGAAACTAGGAAGGGGTAAGGAAGGCAAATAAAGGATCTGGCCTCTCATTGTCTGGATGTGACGATCTGGTGAATTTCAGTCCCTTGGCTGAGGGTCAGTTTCCTGAGGAAAGAATTCACATGAGACAAATGTTTCAAGTTTTAAGACAGAGAGGGTCAAGTTCTATGTTTATTTTAAAAACATGTAAATACCAGTTGGATGGGCCCATTGGACCAGTTTCATAGCCAAGACATAGGAAAAGATCATGGCATTTAGAAACAGATGGAAAAATAGAAGAAACCGCTAAAAGCGTTGAAAGTGGTCATCAGGGTGTGACAGTGAATTGTTAATTATTGTTGAAAATGTTGTTAAAAATATTGAGCTTTAAAATTATATACTTAAGATTTTTTAAAAATGGGGGGAAAAGGGCAGCACAGAAGAACTCAGCTGCTAAGAGGTCTCTCTCTGAAATTGGCAACATGGAGGTTTCAAAGTTAGTGACTGTAGTTTCTTCGGAAAAATGTGAAAAAAAGCCAGAGTTGTTTGTGTGCAGGGGCCACAAAAACAAAGTGGAAACAGAAAGGCCTCTTTTCAGGGAGTTTTACATAAAAGGAGAGGAGAGATGACAATCTCTCTCTGATAAAAGTGCTTTGATTTATTTTATTGGTATAGAATTATTGACTTAACTTAGGATTGTTTGGCAATGCGGCTCTTTTTTGTGTCTCCATATGAACTTTAAAAGCAGTTTTTCTTCACTTTCTTGTGAAGAAACTTCGTTGGTAGCTTGATGGGGGATTGCATTGAATCTATAATAACTTTGGGCAGGACTGGCCATTTTCCAGATGATTTGATTTCGTTCCTTCCAATGGCCTATTGGTGGTATTTTTCCCATTTTGGGTCTCTTTTATTTCACTGAGCGTGGTTTGTAGTTCTCCTTGAAGGAGGTCCCTTGTTACATCGCCCCTTGTGGAGCTGGGCATTCCTAGGGGGTATCGTTTATTGCTCTTTGAAGCCACATTGTGAAGGTGGCTGCCAGGCGGTCGCCAGCTACTTCTGACTTCGAACATATGACTACAAGGCTACTAGTAACCAAAAACGCCGATGGTGGTAGCTGGTTACCAAGAACAGAGCTAGTAGACCAATGGAACAGACAGAGGCTCCTTCAGAAAATTACCAGCAGCATCTACAACCCATTCTGATCTGGTTGGACCAGGAACCTGACGAGACAAGAAACTGGGGGGGAAGGCAGTTGCCCTATGTTAATAATGGGTGCTCGGGAAATTTGGGGCCATACAGTAGGAAGCGTGAAGCACCTGGAGGGCTTACCCCCTCTCTGTTTTACGAAAGATTACATTCAAGATGGATTGAGACTTAAATGTTTAGACCTATTACCCATTAAAAACCCTAGAATAAAATCTAAGGTAAGTACCATTTCAGGACATAGGCATGGGGCAGGACTTCATGTTTAAACACCAAAAGCACACGGCAGCAAAGCCAAAACTTGACAAATGGGATCTAATTAAGCTAAAGAGCTTTTGCCACAGCCAAAGAAAACGTACCATCAGAGTGAACAGGCACCTTACAGAATGGGAGAAATTTTGCACCTACTCATTCTGCAAGGGCTATATCCAGAATCTACAAAGAACTCAAACAAATATACAAGAAGAAACAAAACCTCAAAAGTGGGCAAAGGATATGGAACAGCATTTTCTCAAAAGAAGACTTCATACAGCACAGACACAGTCGCAAAAATGCTCATCATCACTCGCGCCATCAGGAGAGAAATACAAATCAAAACACAATGAGGATACCATCTCACACCAGTTAGAATGGGCAATCATTAAGAAGTCAGGAACAACAGGGGTGTTGGAGAGGATGTGGGAAATGGAAACAGGCACTCGTTGGTGGATTGTAAACTAGGTTCAGAACCGATTATGGGAAATCAGTATGGCATTCCTCAAGGATCTAGATAGATGTGACAGTGAGAGCAGGCCTCGCCCAGTAACTGGGGGATATTACCAAAGGTTATAAATTAGTCTACTTACAAAGACACATGCACACGTATGTTTATTTGGCCCGGCACATTCGACAGATAGCAAGACTTGGAACAACCGCCAATGGGTGTGCCTCTGTGACAGATGGATTAGAAAAATGTGGCACATATTACACCACTTTGGATACTAGTGCAGGTCATAAAAAAGGTATGGGGTTTGCATCCTTTGTAGGGACATGGATGCGGCGGGGAAACCCATTTTCATTCTTAGCAACTTCACAAGAAGAGAAACCAACACCCGCATGTTCTCACTCATTAGGTGGGGAAACCGAAAATGGGATCACTTGGACTTCGGGAAGGGGAACATTCACACACTGGGGCGCTGTCATGGGGAAGGGGGGAGCGAGGAGGGATTTGCACGTGGGGAGTTATACATGATTAATAATGATGCTCTTTTGCATGGGTGCTGACGAGTTGATGTGTGCCGCACCACCAACATGGCATAAGGGTGATACATTATGTAACAAAATCCTGCACGCTTATGCAGCATGTACCTGGACTTAAGTCATAAATAAAAAAATAAAAAAAAAAAAAAAGAGAATTATTTGATTAAGAAGAGGATACTGCAACTTGTTTATATGCTGATGGGGATCAACCTGAAAAGAGGGAGAGAGGAGGAGAGGGGCAATGACCACAGCCAGTTCTATTGATTGACAAGACAAGATAAAGGAGGATTGTGTTCACTGAGTGATGGAAGTGTTGGCCCATCTCTCTCAGCCTGTTCTAATTCATCAGTCTTTCACCTAAACTACTGCAATAATCTCCGAATTTGTCCCTCTATTTCTTCTCTTGTTTACAACAGTCTTATCCCAACACAGCAGCCAGAGGGGTTTACATTTAAAATGTAAATTCAGATCATGTCAGTCTTCTGTCTTCAACCCCACAACCACTTCTCTTCTCACTGGGATTAAATTCAAAACTCTAATATTTGCTTATATATATTTCTGAAATCTGGTTCCCAATCACCTTGCTGATCATTTCTCCTCTTATTACCAGCAAGTCTCCTCTCACTCACTCAGCTTCAGCCTCTCTAGTCTTCTTATGAAATTTTGAACTTGCCAGGAGATACCCTGCCCCTTGGCCCTGCACTGGTTCTGTCTTTGTTCTTTACTCTCTCTCCTAGTGTCCATATGGGTCACTTCGGAGCTTTGCTCAGATGTCACCTTCTCAGTGAGGCTTTGTAGGATTATCTTCTCTAAATCAGCAGCACTGCTATCCCCTTCTCCACAAACCTTCAATCCCATGTCTCTATCCTGTAAGCATTGAATTCCCTTTTGAAAGTTGAACCTAAACACTGCAAGTTCATTTAAAACTTGGGTCATACATTTTAGGTGTGATTAGTCAATATGTTTGTGTGTTTTTCTCCAGCTACATCCAGGAATGGAGAAACAAGAATGGATTTAGGCAGGATTGGGGTTTGCAAGAAAATAAATACGGATATAAAAACGGCAAAGGAGCAAGACTGAAAATGATGGTTGTGATAGTGGACCATCTAACCCAAACTATGTTGTGGGGGGTGAGTATTACATAGAAAAATTGTGATAGGGTCAATGGTGGTCCTGGTGGAAGTTAGTATTGGAGACTGAATGAAATAAAGAGACACTAGTGGGAGTTTGGGATGTTTTACACTGGAGTGCTATAATTATTGATAATGGTGAGCTCCAGGGTTATATTCAACTGGTAATGGAAGAACACCTCATGTGAGCATGCATACAACTGTAGTAAACAGATTGTGTATGCTCCCCTCCCAAGTGCTAGCAGGCCACTGTGCATGGGGGCAGCCCACCCCCAGGGAAGAATCAGGGGAGAAGGGATGCAAGACACCAGCACCATGCCAACATATAAAATCCCAAGTCAAAAAGTCAAACCGTGCACTTGTCTTTCAAGTCAACCATTTGACCCTCTTCCAAGTGTACTTCCTTCCTTTTTGCTCCTGCTATAAAGCTTTTTAATAAACTTTAAATCCTGCTATAAAACTTGCCTCTGTCTCTTCTTCGACCTATACCTCATTGGTCAAATTCTTTCTACTAAAGGGCAAGAATTGAGGTTGCTGCCCACCCATATGGATTTACTGCCAGTAACAGAGGTGAAAAAGAAAATAAAGAGTGGGAAAAAAAGAAAAAAGAAGTGTATTTAAATAACAAAATATTCAGGCACAGTGGTTTTCAAATATTCACAATATTTACTACACAGGTAAGACACAATGGCCATCATTAAAACCCAGCTTTTCTGGCTCCTGTCTGGTTTGATTACTAGTATCCTCCTGGCTAAATCATCTAATTTAATTGGCATGAGAAAGGGTTAAACATCAGCTGGCAAATGTAAAATATTTCAAAGCTTCTTCAAAAGAGACATCTATAAACACTGAAATTATATTGAAATGACTTACTTACAGGTATTATTTTCAAAGAGCATGATTATTTATATAGCAATATTCTGGCAGAGAACCACATGCCACCTGTTTTTCTCTCTCTACAAACAGGGACAAAATACTGAAGTTAGTTTGCAATTAACCACTTTGATCTACTTCTGGCAATGCATTCTTCATCATCTTCGTATTATAATACAAGTAGCACCTCTGAATTGAAGGCATTTAACTAAAGAAAAATGCATAAACACTCACACACAGAAGGAGCAGTAGCAAATTAGAGCAAATCAGCAAGCAAGCTATAAGAGGCTGCTTTAGAGCACTGAAATACAACTCAGCTTAAATTAGTTCAACTAAATTTATTTTATAAAACAACTTAACTCATACTTGCTTTGGTCTTTATTTCTAACTAATGTTAAGAGATTCTGCTGATGCAACTGATGAATAACAAAAGCACAAGTTGATGGGTAAACATAATTAATAACCATATTCAGTATCTTTGTAAACTAAAAGGAAAATAAAATTTGCAAAGGAATAAAATAAGAAATTAGCCATTTTATTAAGGCAAGCATAGAGGCAAAAGTAAAACTGAAATAAAAATCTCTTCTGTTGACAAATCAGGTTTGTTTGGATAAAATAATTGAAGCCAAGAAACAAGGTACTTATTATTTCTACAGTACTGTTCTTAAAATGCAGTTTTGTGATACCAGATAATATAAGAAAATGGACTAAGATCTAGCCTTTCCACTTCATGTTGCTATTATTAAGAATACAATGAATAAAAGCATATATATAAATAAAAGCATATATATACATTATATATATATATATATATATATAATAGTACAGGCAAACAATAAACAAGAGAAAACCCATCACAAGACATGTTTCATTGTGACCAAAAATTGATGAGTCCATTTCTAAATAACAGTGTCCTTTGTTGATCTTGAACTCTTGAACCCTATCAAGAAATGGGAGAATTTAAATGCTGACATCAATTCTCATAAATTGTAGACACTATGATAGAAAATCTCTTGGTGATCAGAAAGGAATTGTGTAGAAATGTCTAGTGAGGGTTTGGAAAACCTGAATGATACCGGGAGCTTCCTGAGATATGTTTATGGTTGTGTTGGTGCTACAGGTTCAGATGTGGGTAGCAGTCATGGCTTTTAAAAAATGTTTATAAAATATACATTTCTATGAACCATTCTGTTTTGTCATAAGAAAAAGCATAATTATGAAAGTCTAAACTTCCCCTTTTCTCCAATTAAAATGTAATCACAAATGTAATGCGGAAAACGAAATCCATTTAGAAACTTTAAGTGAAAGAATAGATAAGTAATATAAATTATATATTACTAAAGTTAAGGAAAGACTTGTATCTGCTGAGTTAAAACATGGTTAACCAAAAAAAATCTAGACATAGTAGTGATATTTTAGAACTTAACGGATAAAACTAAGCAGAGAGAGTGCAAAATTTCATGAGTAAAGATAAAATTGGCATCAGATACTTGTCTCATTGACAACAATGGTGGTTAAAATATAATAGCTTCAAAATTCTTTAAAATCTATAAACAACCTCAGTAGCATTCAAGGACAAGTGAAAACAAAACGTTTTGGTTGTTCAGAAAACAAAGCAAGACAACAGGTTTTGCTTCAGCCTTGACTCATCAAATAAAGGAGAATTCAAGAAAATTATGTAGGAGCAGGTGGTTTATTGTGGGGAAAAATGACAAGGAGCAGAGTAGGAGACAGGAATGAAGGCAGAAATTAGAGAAAGACAATCTAGAGATGCATTTTTTATTTTGCATTGAGTAAATTCTTATTTCAGTAACATAATAAGTTCAAGTATTTTAACTGCAGAGTTCAATACATTTTAATTTATGTCTGCACCCATGTAACTAACACCCAGTTAAGATAAAAATTATTTCTAGTATTGCTTGTGGGGATGTTTTCCTTGTGGCTGAAATTTTCCATATTCCAATTATTTCTATATATTTCCCCCCCTGGAGTTTAAATTCTATGTACATCCCAGCATTCTAATTTGCATTATTATTGATGGGGTTTGAATATTTCAGTTTGAATATTCAGTTTGAATATTTTCTGGTGGCCTATATTCAATATCATTAATTCTATTTTCTGCTGTTAAATCCATCCACTAAGTTCTTAACATTGTGGATTTGAATTTTTGAATGTTGATATCATACTTTTTTATAGATTATAATTTTCTATCAAAATGTCTACTTTCTTCCATTTTGTCTATCTTTTCTAAAGTTTTCTTTAACCTATTTAAGATGGTTATTTTAATATCCTTCTCTGCAAATTCCAATATCAAAGTTAACTGTTGGTCTCTTTCACTTGTTGATTTCCAATCAATTGACACTTTTTTTTATTAAGTCTTATAATTTCTTATTGAATGTCAGGCACACAAAATTATGAATGAAGAATTATAGAACTTTGGGAGGCCTAGACGGGGGGATCACGAGGTCAGGAGATTGAGACCTTCCTGGCTAACACGGTGAAACCCAGTCTCTACTAAAAAATACAAAAAACTAGCAGGGCGAGGTAGCGGGCGCCTGTAGTCCCAGCTACTCGGGAGGCTGAGGCAGGAGAATGGTGTAAACCCGGGAGGCGGAGCTTGCAGTGAGCTGAGATCCGGCCACTGCACTCCAGCCCGGGCGGCAGAGCGAGACTCCGTCTCAAAAAAAAAAAAAAATTATAGAAACTGTGAAAGATCTTATTCTCCAAGAGGTTAAATCTTCTTTAGTCAGGAGGATCACCTTGACCCTATAGAGAGTTACATTCAGGCTTCATTGCAACTGATTTGTTTAGTTTTGCCCTTATGCCTAGGTTTTGGCCTTTCGGGATTTCCAATAAAAACCTGATGTTTTTACCAAGCCCCTCTAACTTGGAGGAATTTGTACTTCAAAACACTTGCTTTCCAGTGGTAGCAGTTCCTGAAATCTTTGCTATGCTTTCCAAAGGATTTCTTGAAGCTGCAGCTTATTGCTTTCCTTTGGATTTCTTGAAGCTGCACCTGGCATGTGCATAGTTTATGAGTTAGACAACAATTTATGGGAAATTTTCATGTAAATTTGGGATTTCTGTGACTCTCTTCTCTTGGGAATTTAAACATATCCCCCAACTCCCACCCTCAGTTCCCCCATTACCCCAATTTCCAGCCATTCTTGCATGCCTAACATCTTACCTCCTTCTTCAGTCTAGTAAGATTGTCAATGTCTGCCTGGATTTCATCTTTCTGAGCACAAAGGAGAAAGTCCAGGTACATCTGGAATACACCATGTAAAGTTTTCTTTTTTTAAAGATCAGATTATCCCTAGTTTTTGTATTCTTATATTGGTCTCCAATGCCTTCATTTTGGGTTCGTAATTTTTTTTTCCCATAATTTGTTCAGTTTTTGTAGGTATTGCCAGCATTAGGGTTGGTCTAAAGTCCTTCATTTCTTATCAGTCACCAAATCCAATTTCTTTTGCTCACTAAATATCTTCTAAGAATCTTAGGATTGACTGGGCGCGGTGGGTCACGTCTGTAATTCCAGCACTTTGGGAAGTGGAGACGGGCAGATTACGAGGTCAGGGGTTCAAGACCAGCCTGGCCAACACTGTGAAATTCCATCTCTACTAAAGATTAGCTTTAGTAGAGGCATGGTGGTGCGCACCTGTAATCTCAGTTATTCAGGAGGCTGAGGCAGGAGAATTGCTTGAACCCAGGAGGCGGAGGTTGCAGTGAGCTGAGATCGCATCATTGCACTCCAGCCTGGGTGACAGGGTGAGACTTCGTCTCCAAAAGAAACAACAACAAAAAAACAAAAAAAAAAACCTTAGGATTCTCTTCCTTCCCACCTCCACTCCACTGTCACACTACCCCTGTGAAAGCTTCCCTAAGCTCCTGCCTACATTTTTACTAAGCATCCTGCCTTCTCTTTTTTGCCTCTTACATCCTACCTTTCTTTGAATTGCACTCAGAGTGTGTCCTTCAAGTTGAATTCTAATCTCTTAACTCCTGTCTCTCTACTATTATAGGTAAGTTGATAATTGATTTGAAATGATTTTTTTGTCCATGGTGTAAATTGTGACACTTTTTCAAGTTTTAGGATATATCAAATGTCCTTGAAATGTCAGACTTTTCTGGAATAAATTATATTGAAAAGATCTGATTGGGGGATGTAGTCATCAGGCAAAGATTTAATTCATGCTGAAGAGTCCTCCTGTGTAGGAACTAAGTAAATGTTCCAATGAGGTAACACCAACTACCCCTCAGCTGGAAGTAGCAGCAGTTTAGAAGAAAGATGGAAAGTAAACTTGGAAAAAGAAAATAATTTGGAAAACTGTGCCCCATATGTGGCAGCTGGGGATAGGAATGGTGTCTGAAGATAAACATAAGCATTGGTGTAGTAATCTTCCCATAATGGTTCTCACTGAACCCCTGCAGCAGAGTTGCAGAGCTCCTGTGGTTTTAATTACTTCAAAGAAGTTTCAGAAAGAGTTATGCCAAAGGTACACCTTCAGATGGGTTCTTCCTTTCTCTCCAAAACATATATAACAGACATAGCTTAACTTTCATAATGACCAGGGTGGCAAGACTGTGTGGCCCAGGAAATAGCTGCTGGTGAAAAATAATTATTAACTTACTTTGGAAATTACATTCTCTGGACGCTACACTCTGAATGGTTGAAGTGTTACTACTAGGCAAAACATCAAACTTCCCTTACCTTGTATTGAATTAACAAAACGTGATTCCTTAAGGTCAACTACACCTTATTAAGTATTTAAAATCTCAGAATATATTAGTGTTCTTTTTATATTCATTTCTTGAAAAACACAAAATCTTTGATGAATTCATCTGATGTAACTGTAACAAAAAGGCATTTTAAAATGAGTACCAGAGAACTATACTGCATGCATAGAGCATTGAAATATTACTTTTTCTTCAAATAGTTGTACATATTTACCACATGATTTTCATCAAATATTTGGTGTTTTCCTTTAACTTAAAATAACTGTGACATATTTTAATATCTTGCTTTTCAAACCAAAGAATTTGCTGACTCCCCAGAACACATTTGTAGATAATACTACATTGAAATTGAAATGTTGTCAATATCTGATTGTGGACACCAAAGTGATTTTTAAAAGTATATTTATGTTTAGAGTATTTTTTGGTTCACAGCAAAATTAAGCAGAAGGTACAGAGATGTCCCACATATTCCTGGCTCCCACATATACAGAACCTCCCCCACTATCAACATCTTGCATTAAAGTGGTGTAGTTATTACAATTGATGAACTTACATTGACGCATCATTATCACTCCAAGTCCATAGTTTACGTTAGGGTTCACTCTTGATGTTGTTCATTTATGGATTTGGTCAAATGTGTAATGACTTGTCTTCAGCATACAGAATACTTTCACTTCCTTAAAACTCCTGTGATCCCCTTCTTCATCCCTTTCTCCTCCCAATATCTGGTTCCACTAACCCTTGTACTATTTCCATAGTTTTGCCTTTTCCAGAATGTCATATAGCTGAAATCATATGGTATGTAGCCTTTTTAGATTGGCTTACTTCACTAATTTGATATTCATCCATGTCTTTTTATGACTTGATGGCTCTTTTATTGTTAGGGAATAATATCCCTTTGTCTCGATGTACCATGGTTGACTTACCCATTTGTTACCGAAGGACATTTTCATTGCTTCAGGTTTTAACAATTATGAAGAAAGCTGTTATAAACATCTGTGAGCAGATTTTCGTATGGACACAAGTTTTCAGCTCTTTTGACTAAATGACAAAGAGTAAGATTGCTGGATTTCATGGTTAGAGTAGTTTTAGTTTTGTAAAAATGCCAAACGTGTTGCTGAAGAGAAGATCTTCAGCATCTTCTTGGATGTACCACAGTCTGTTAAATCATTCACCTGTTGAAGGATATGTGGACTCTTTCTAGTTTTTAGCTATTAGAAAAAAAGCCCCTATAAAAGGTTTAGGTTTACATGTGAACATGAATTTTCATTTTTCTGGGATAATTATTGAAGAGTTCAATCCCTGAGTTGTATGGCAATTATATGTTTAGTTTTGCAACAAACTGCCAAACGATTTTCCAGGGCAGGCGTACCATTTTCCATTCCCAGCAGTAATGTCTGAGGTATGTAGTTCTCTGCATCTTTACTGGTATTTTGTGCTGCCACTTTTTTTTAGTCATTCCAATCTGAATGTTGTGATATCTAATGGTGGCTTCAATTTGTTTTTCCCTAATGAATCATGATCTGAACATCTTTTCATATGCTTACTTGCCATCTACATATCCTCCTCAGTGAAATGTATGTTCATGTCCTTTACCATTTTACAAATGAATTGATTCTTTTACTGCTGAGTTTTGAGAATTCTTTATACATTTGCTATGGTCCTTCCATCAACCTACTACCATGCACACCACCTCCACTCAAATGCTGCCCTTTTGAACACAGAGAATTCTCATATATCTGCGGGATTCAGTAAGAGTCTTCTGATCTTCACATTCCTTTCTCCTCTATCAGTTTGAAGTTTAGAAACTGCCCATTACTGATATACAGAGTTTAAACTATATTTTTCGTAGATCTCAAATCTTCAAATAGTGTCATTTATAGGCTAAATTTGTAGGAACTATCAGTATATGGTTCTTCTTTGGATTAGTTTTTAACCCCGATTAATTTGGGAAACAGTCACATGTGTTTTGTATAGGTACGTGAAGAATCTCTACACATCCAGGAATATCAGGACTAAGGTAAAAGTAGTTTCAATCTCATTTGTGTCTGGTGAGATTCTTTTACTTTTCTTTCTCAATATTTCATCTCTAGTTGCTCAGTGTCTTCAGATTCCTTGAAACCTGGAGTCCTACCTGAATATATTTATTTACCTTTCTCACATAAAAAATAGACATATTTGTTGTCCAGAAAATGCTGTATATGTTTAATTAAAAATACATAGCATATATGTTTAAACATGTTCATTCATATATTTAACTATATGAGTTTTTCTATATGAGTACATATTTGTATATTTTACCTACCCTTTATTCTAAGTAATATGTTTGCATCAATTCATAACAATAGTTAATAATGCTTTTCCCACATCCCTGTCTACACACATACAAATATATCTCTAAAATTCTCTAGAGCAGAAATAAGGACTTGTAGGAGCCTGGTGTTTGCCTCTACAGTCCTTTTTCTATGCAATTATATCTGTACTCATATACATCTAATCTTATCTTTATTTTTTCACATAAATGGAATTAAACATTTTTCTATACTCTTCTTTCTAGTCCATAGCAAGCTCTGGAGGATAACGTCTTCATTCCTATTGGTACTTATTCAAAATACAGTTTGTCTCTCAATTACTTTACATTGTATTTTATGTCCTTTAGCAAAGTTGTCAAGTTTTCTACTTATGCATTTCTTATTGCTATGTTGCTAGCTACTATGGTATCAGTTGTTCTTTTAGAAAGAAATGACTATGTTTTGCTGTATTTTCTTATTAATTATTGTGATTACAATGACCTTTTATTCTAATTGGCTTACAAATATTCTTTATACATTAAGTAATAAAGTGTTCCAAGAGTATTGCAAGTAGTTTGCTTAATTAAGACATTTAATTTTAACTTTGAGTATCATTTCTATTTTATATAAAGAATTTAAACTTATTGAATATTTCAATTTTCTTTTCACGTTTACTTTATATTTTCACTATATTAAAGTATTAGTGCATAAGCAAAGTGAACAAATCATAGTGATGCAGCTTTATGAATTTTCACGGTGAGCCCACTTATATAACCAAGAGATAGAGTGAGAAATAAAACATTACTATTTGAGAATTTGAGAAGATCCCTTCATGGAACCTCCTAGATATTCCTTTTCCTCAAAACTAAATGCTATTCAAAGTTATAAACTAATAAATTATTCATATCCGTGTTTGAACATTATATAAGTGAACCTTTGTTGCATAATACATACTGTGTAGTGATAACAACCATACCTTGGAACACTACTCATTAAGGAAAAGGAATGACCTATTGATATGAGCAACAAGTTGGGTGATCTGTTGGAATTGTACTGAGCAAAGAAAGCAAATTTCAAAAAGTTATTTATTGCATGATGCCATTTATACAACATTCTGAAATGACAAAATTTTAGAATTGAAGAAAGAATAGTGATTGCTATGTGTTGGGGATAAAGTGGCAAAAGGCAGGAAGAATTGAGGTACGGTTATAAAAGGGTGACAATGGGATCCTTGTGGTGATGGAACTCTACAGTGTCTTAGCTGTGATGGGGAATACACAAAGTTGCACGAGTGATACAATTCAATAGAGCTAAACATCCATGGAGACACATACAATGAATAAACTAAAACTGGGAAACTGAATAAGATTAGTTTAATATATTGATGTCAGCATTCTGTTTTTGATGTTGCCCTATACTTTTACAAAATGTCACCATTTGTGTAATCATGTAACCATGTAAAATATACACTGCTCTTTCTGTGTAGTTGTTCTTAAGTTTGCACATGAATCTGCAGTTATCTCAATACATTTTTCTAAATTAAAATACTGTATTTTTTTACATTTAAAAATCAAATGAGTGTTCTTTCATTGTTACTTCTTGAACAATTCAATCCTAAATCCATTAATTGGGAGTGATCGAGGTAGGTATCTCCAGTTGACAGTTGGTGAAAACAATGGCCCAAAGCAAGATGTCAGAGCTTGATCATAGTGAGAAGTATACCCTTGGCAGGCAGCTTGATATAAGGTGTCAGAGAGTGAGCAGGATGAGGAGGGCTTCCACACCTCTACTGTGGTGTGTCAAAGTCCAAGAAAGTAAGGAGAGTGTTCACATTGAAGGGCTGACCTGGTGCATGGTGCCAGAGTCCTAACAGGGTAAGAAATTGTCCATGTTGAGGAGTGGCCCAACGTGGTGAATTAGAGGTCACAAGGAAATATAATTGAATAGGTACATATTGGGGAATTTCACATATGTTATAAGGATAACAGCAGCTTTATTTTTCAGCTGTCATCAAAAACAAGGTACAACTACCAACAAGAAAATGTAGAAAAGGCAAAAGCTAAATTACATGCTAAGGTGTGGGATAGGAATTGAAGTTATTATTGGGAACTCATGTATGTAGATAGAGAAATAAATAGAGATGAAAATGACTCTGTGTTGACCTTGGAGTAGTGACACGTTAGTAGCAATGAGCACACATGGCATCTAAATCTTGGCTTCTAAATAACAATCATCATTAAAAGGAAACATGGCCCTGGAAAAATATCTGATTTCAAGATAGCTGAAGAGAAACTACAAAATGCACTTACGACACGTTTTACACCAGAAAGTAAGAATGTGTTCAGTGAGTAATAGAGGCATTTCAAAAAGACACAAGAATCACTTTAAATAACCTTCCCCTAAACAAATTATAGACAACATGTTTATCAAAATAATAATAGTAATGAATTATAGTCTACTGAAGAAAATAAATCCATGAATCCTGGCAGATATTAGTGATCCAAGTAGAAATCATTCATAACAGGACAAATTTAAGTCTTTGTTACCAGACAGGATACAATGAGAAGAATACCACATCACACTTGCCAAATTTCTGCCAAATTATATTTATTAGTCTGTTCTCACGTTGTTAATAAAGACATCCCCCAGACTGGGTAATTTATAAAAGAAGGAGGTTTAATGGACTCACAGTTCCACATGGCTGGGAGGGCCTCACGATTGTGGTGGAAGATGAAAGAACAGCAAGGGCACTCCCTACATGGTGGCAGGCAAGAGAGAATGAGAGCCAAGTGAGAGGGGAAATCCCTTATAAAACCTTCAGATCTCATGAGACTGATTCACTACTATGAGAACAGTATGGGGGAAACTGCTCCCATAATTCAATTACCTCTCGCCAGATCTCTCCCACAACACATGGGAATTATGGGTGCTACAATTGAAGATGAGATTTGGGTGGGGACACAGCCATACCACATCAGTATAGAACTGGAGTTTCATCATAAGGCAACCCATAATTAGAAACCAAAATTGGGCAACATTCTTAAAAAGCAACTGGCCTGTAATTTCCAAAAGTGTTAAAAGTATGGAAAAACAAGGAAAGACTGAGGAATTGTTCCAGTTTGAAGAGAACTAAAGAGACATATTAAGTAAAATGAGTAATCATGAATTATAAAGAAATTATTACTTTACATAAATTAATGGACAACTAGTAAAACTTGAGTGGAACATGAAGATTAGATGGAACATATGGTCAATGTCCATTTATGATACCAATTCTTTTTATTTTCGCTATGTAGGAGGATATCCTTGTTTGTGAAAAATATACAATAAAGTTTTGAGGATAATGGGGAATCAGGTCATTACCACATACTCAGATAGTTCAGGAAAAATGTTCTTTGACTGGAATTACAACTTTTGTGTAATATCTAATATCTAAACACAAAACCACAAGTGAGATCACAGAAGTGTGGGCCTGAGTTTGTAAGTAAGAGAGAATGCAGCAAGTTCAAAATGGTTCAATCTCCTCTAACATGAATAATTAGCATACATAAGTAATGAAGTTTATCCATCCACTATGCCTTACTTGCTCTGCCTGAGACACTGATGCTTGGAAGAAAATTCCAGGTCTGGAAGAAAGTGAAGCTCCTCCTGGTTGGGTGCTATTTTAAGCTGATTTGAATTTCTAGCAATCATGATAGCCTGAAGCTTTGATTGATCTCCATGGACCCTGCTGCTATCAAGATGGGTAAGAGACCACCAAAATATTTTACTCAAAGACAAGAAGTCATCAGAGATAATGTCTGCAAATGCTCACACTGGCAATAGGTGAGGCTGAATTAATATTTGATGTTATAATATCATCCTGCCTTTTCTGGGTTGTTCAATTATTGTTTGCAAAATTTTATATGTAGTAAAAATATAAGTATTTACAATAATATATCACAAACATTTCTATTATCCTGGTAACTTTCACAATATGGATTCGTGTTTATAGTTTCTCAGTATGTAGAGGCAGTCAGGATCTATGTCATCTATCCAAACAGAAAACAAACAGCTTTGGCCAGGCGCGGTGGCTTACACCTGTAATCCCAGCACTTTGGGAGGCTGAAGCGGGTGGATCATGAGGTCAGGAGATCGAGACCATTCTGGCTAACACAGTGAAAACCTGTCTCTACTAAAAATACAAAAAATTAGCCAGGCATGGTGGTGGGTGCCTGTAGTCCCAGCTACTCGGGAGGCTGAAGCAGGAGAATGCCCTGAACCTGGGAGGCAGAGCTTGCAGTGAGCCGAGATTGTGCCACTGCACTCCAGTCTGGGCAACAGAGCAAGACTCCATCTCAATAAATAAAATAAAATAAAATAAAATAAAATAAAATAAAATAAAATAAAATAAAATAAAACAGCTTTACCACATTTGAATTTTCTTTCTCCTGCACATTTCTCAACAGAAAATTAATATATTTTCATATTCTCATGAGGATATTAATCATTGCTTTTGTAAATCCTCTGTGTGTTGAACTAAATGTTTATTTGGATGTTATTGGATGTTATCATGATTAGTGATGTATTTTAGTGTATTTCTAACATTGTAATTTTTGCTTTGTGTATGCTCACTCTTTCATGGTGAAGTAATTACCCTTACTTTCTAGGTTCTTTGTCAAAAATTATTGAGCCAACTAAAATCAATGGTATTTTTTTTTCCACTACTGATTTTATGTCTCATCTATTTATATTTCCAAACACATTTTCTATTTTGCAATATTTTTTTTTTTTTACTAAACATAGCACAGAGGACCTCTAGATACAAAAATAATTTCTAAATATCCTCAAAGTGTCTTTATTTCAATGCTGGCTTAAATGTGTACAATGATAGATCTAAAGTGATTTTACTTTGGAACGTTGAATGTTTCTTCCAGTGTCTTCTATAATTTTTTCTAATTTTCTAAACATGTCTTATAAGAGGTCTAATGCCAATGTGATTTTAACTTTTTTCTAAGTAGTATTTTTTTTTTATCTTTTGGAGATAATAGGAATTTCTCTTTACCTTTGGAATTCTAAAATGTCATTAAGTTTTTTTCAGTTTTTTTTTTTACTTTAAACTCAGAAAAATGTTGGTGCTTCTATGTGCTTTATGTGTCTTCATTTCTATAATTTTTTATTTTAATTGATACATAATCATTGTACATATTTATCAGGCACATGTAATATTTTGATACATGCATACAATGTGTAAAGATCAAATCAGTGTAATAGGTATATCCATCATCTCGGACATTTATCATTTCTTTGTTTTGGAAACTTTCCAAATCTTCTCTTTAGCATTTTGAAACATACAATTATTGTCCCCTTTCCATTTTGACACCTTAGTTCCTACTTCCTGCTCTATAACTTCCTCTTCAATTAAATTTATTATAATTTTATCTAATATTATGGCTTTAAACTAACAATCATTTTAATTTATAAAGTTATATATATATATAATTTCTTTTTCTATATCCACAAGTTCTTTTTATGGTTATGACTTCCTTTCTTTTTTCTATATCAGTCATCCCTGTTTTAAATTCTCCTTGTGTGCCTCTACTAATTCTGGTTCCTTGGTGTTACTCAGATTATGACATGCAGTGTCTTGTTTTTCTTTAATTTTTTACTTTCAAATAATTTTACATGAAAGATGTAAAAATGTTAAAAAGAATTCCTATTATTCTTTATACACTAATGTTAATATCTGACATAGCTATAGTACACTTATCAATAACATAAACTTATCACAACATTGAAATAATGCTATTAATTAATCACAGACTTTATTCAAATTTTGCTAATTTTCCTACTAATACTCTTTTCCTTTCTGGTACCCAATCTGGTATAGCACTTTACATTTAGTTTTATGTGTCCTTCAGTCTTCTACGGACTCAGGCACTTCCTCAGTCTGTTTTTGTCTTCCAGAACCTTACTAATTTTGAAGAGTTATTTTGTAAACTGTCTCTCAATTTATATTTATCTGAAGTTTTCTTGTAATTACATTAAAGTTATTCAGTTCGCAATATTACAACAAAAGTGATGATGGTTCCTTCCCAGTAGAACAGAGTGTACATGATATCCACATCTCATAATTGGTGGTATAAACTTTGATCACTTGTTTGAGGTGACATCCTGTGTAAAGTTGCAACTTTTTCCTTATATCACTGTATTGGTTTTTATGGCTGTGAAACAAATTACCACGAGTATAGAGACTTAAAACAACATCCATTATATCTCACAGTTGTGAGACATTAGGAGACTTTTCTGTGCTTAGCTGGCTCCTCTGCCCATGGTTGCATAAAGCTGTAGTCAAAGTGCAGGCTACATCTCATCTGTGGGCTTGATTGCAGAATAATCCACTTGAAAGCTCATTCCAGTTGTTGGAAAACTTCATTTACACTTTATTTGCATGTATGACTCAGGCTCTGAACTTTTCTCTCTGAATACACAGTGATATCCAGTAGACTGTAGGACCTAAAGATGGCTTCCAGTCAGTAGCCATCCTCAGTATAAGTTTAATACTAAAATACTACTTTTAACATGATCCTTAATATTAGTTCAAACAGTTCTCTTTTTTTTTTTTTTTTTTTTTTTTTACAACTGCAGAGTACTTCAATGTATAAACTAACCATATTTTATTAAATTGCTATCTTATCTATGGACATTTAGGTTACTCCCATTGTTTTGCAATTACAAACCTGTGCTGCTATGAACATTGTGCATATATAGTTCATATTATCGGAAGTCTATCCCCAGAGAAGGTTCTTGTAAATGGAATTGGAGGACCAAAATAAAGTAGTATATGTAGTTTTGTTAGGTTTTTCCCAATTTCTTTCCAGAAGGATTATACAAGTTTAAATTCCCACCAGGATTCTAAGAAAGGATATGCTTGCTCATAACTTTGGCAGCAGAATATGATGATATACATTTATTAAATGTCAATCTGATACATGAGATATGATGTAAGTATTTTAGCTTGCATTCATCTCACTGTAAGAGTTGGAAAATTTTTCATATGTTTTAGTAGTCATGTTTATACTTTTCTGAGGTAATCGTTATCATTTTCTCTTTTCTATTGGATATTTGAATCCCTTTTCTCAACTTGAAAAGTATTTTTTTAACATATTGGGGATATTAGCCCTTTGTCTATAGAATATTTCATCCCAGTTTGTCAACTGTCTTTTACTTTGTTTTACTTTTTTCATAAAGTATTTTGCCATGAATTTTAGAAATTTTATGAATATAAAATCAGCATTTTTTTTGAAAATTGCCCCAGATTTTGAGCCACAATTAGAGAGCCTTTCCCTATACTAAGTTTAGAAAGTAATTAAGACAGGTATACTTCTAATACTTGTAGAAATGGATGTTTTACATTTAGATGATTGATTCAATTGAAATTTATTTTGAAAAGGGTGTAAGGTATAAATCTAATTTTATCTTTTTTATTTCCAAATGTATACACTCTTGTCTTTGTATTTTTATTAACTAAAATAGTCTATCTTTGCTACAGTGATTTATGATACCACTCTATTCATATACTAAATTTCATATGCACACAGTTGTGTTTCTGTTTTTTTTTCTATTCTATTTCAATAATATATCTTTTATTCATGAACCAGTATCACACTTTTTTTTTTTTGAGACGGAGTCTTACTCTGTTGCCCAGGCTGGAGGTTAGTCTTACAATCTTGGCTTACTGCAATCTCAGACTCCCGTGTTCAAGCAATTCTCCTGCCTCAGCCACCTGAGTAGCTGGGATTACAGGTATGAGCTACCACACCTGGCAAAATTTTTTATTTTTAGTAGAGATGGGATTTCGCCATTTTGATCAGGCTGGTCTCCATTGCCTGACTTCACAATTCACCTGCCTTGGCCTCCCAAAGTGCTGGGATTACGGGCATCAGCCACCATACCTGGCCTCACAGGTTTTTAATTACAGAGGCTTTAGAGTATATCCGACTATCTTGCAAAATTAGTCTGCCCCCATGATTTTAAAGGTTTTATTGGATATACTTAGACTTTTTTCTATATGAATTATGGCATCAACTTGTTTCATTTCATAATAAATCATTTTGATATTTTGAATGATATTGTATAATATTTATTAATTAATTTAGGGAGAAGTTATATTTTAATAATATTGAATTATCCTATCCAAGAACAGTGGTTATCTTTCATTTGTTGAAGCCTAGCTGTACATTAAAACATTTTTTCAAAATGTTATGATTAGTTTATAAAAAATTTTCGTGAGATAATTGCTCAGTATTTATTATTTTATGGTACATTCCTTCCATACCCAGTTTTTTGAGGATTTTTCTTACAAAGCGATGTTGAATATAATCAAATGCTTTTTCAGCATCAATTGAAATGATCATATGGTTTTTGTCCTTCATTCTGTTAATATGATGTATCATAATGATTGATTTGCATATGTTGAAAACGCAAGACATTTGTGGGTATTGTAAACAGTGTTCTCTAATTTATTATTTTGTGTTTCTATATATGTCATTTTAATTTTTTATTTCAATTTTTGTGGATCTGTTTGTGGGATATATGAGTTGTTTAACATAGGCATGCAATGCATAATAATCATATCATGTAACATGGGGTATCCACCACTCAAGCATTTATCCTTTGTGTTACAGACAATCCAGTTATACTCCTTTAGTTATTTCAAAATGTAAAATTAAATTATTATTGAGTATAATCACCCTGTTGTGCTAATAAATATTAGGTCTTATTCATTCCTCTATTCTTTTTTTAAAGCATTAACCATTCCCACCACTACCACACCGCTCCTCCAACCTCCAACCCACACTACCCTTCCCAGTTTCTGGTAACTATACTTCTACTCCTACCTCCATGAGTTCAGTTATTTTGACTTTTTAGATCCGACAAATGAGTGAGAGCATGTGATGCTTGACTTCTGTGCCTGGCTTATTTCACTTAGCATGATGACCTTTGGTTCCATACATGTTGCAAATGACAGGATTTCATTTGTTTTTATGGCTGAATGGTACTCTATTGTGTATAAGCACCACATTTTCTTTATCCATTCTTCTGTTATGGTCACTTAGATTGTGTCCACCTTTTGCTATTGCAAACAGTGCTGCAACAAACAGCAGTTCAGTTATCTCTTTGATATACTGATTTCCTTTATTTTGGGTATATACCCAGCAGTGGGATTGTTGAATCATGTAACAGTCCTATTTTTAATTTTTCAAGGAATCTCCAAACTGTTCTTCATGTTGGTAGTACTAATTTACACTCCCATCAACAGTGTAAAAGGCTTCCCTTTTTGTCACATCCTCACCAACATTTGTTATTGCTTATCTTTTGGATATAAGCCATTTTAACTGCATGAGATAACATCGCATTGTAGTTTTGATTTGCATTCCTCTGATGATCAGTGAGATCAAGCACCTTTTCATATGACTGCTTGCCAATAGTATATGTTCTTTTGAAAAATGTCTATTCAAATCATTTGTGCATTTTTAATCGGATTATTAAATTTTTTTCCATACAGTTGTTTAACTTTGTATGTATCCTGGTTATTAATTCCTTGTCAGATGGGTAGTTTTCAAATATTTTTCTCATTTTGTGTGTTGTGTCTTCACTTTGTTGACTGTTTTCTTTGCTTGTGCAGAAGTTTTTTAACTTGATGTTGATAGACGCCAGGAGGCAGATAAGGGAGGATCCCCAGAGAATCTCTGATCCACCCTACAAGTGTTTATATCAGTTGACTTTGTGCAGATGAGGGAACCTGCCAAGGGCTTTGTCTGGACATGCCCACAATAGACTGGGGGCCTGCCTGTGCACCGGGAGAATGTCGTGGATCTACCAGAAATACACGCTTTATGCAGGTGGGGAGGAGCCTGACCTCTTCCCCAGTGGTAAGCTGGTTTGTGCGGTGGCCTAGTACTCAATCTGTGAGATGGGAGCTTGTTGACCCTTCTTTTTTTTTGGCTGAGAGTTTTCTTTTAATAAATTCTGCTCTCCTCACATTTCCATGTGTCTGCATGCCTAATTTTTCCTGGTCATGTGACAAGAACCTGGCTTTTAGCTAAACTAAGGGACAAAAAATCCTGCATCAATGTGGTCCTATTTGTTCATTTTTCCTTTTGTTGCCTTTGCTTGTCTTTCTGTGCCTGGGTTATTTCACTTAGCATAATGATCTTCAGTTCCACCCATGTCACAAATGAGAGGATTTCATTTGTTTTTATGGCTGAATAATAAGGACTCCGTTGTGTATAAGTACCACATTTACTTATACACTCAGGAAATTTTTGCCCTGACCAATGCCCTGGGATTTTCCCCAATGTTTCTTTATAGTAATTTCATAGTTTGAGGTCTTAGATGTAAGTCGTTAATCCATTTAGATTTTATTTTTGTAAATGGCAAGAGATTGGGATCTAGTTTCATTCTTCTGCAAATGGATATCCAGTTTTCTTAGCACCATTTATTGAAAAGATTCTCTTTTCCTCAGTGTATGCTTTTGGCAGCTTTATTAAAAAATCAGTTCACTGTAGGTGTGTGGATTTGTTTCTGGGTTCTCTCTTCTGTTCCATTGATCTATATGTCTGTTTCTATGCCAATACTATGCTGTTTTGGTCACTATAGTTCTGTAGTATATATGAAGTCAGGTAGTGGGACTCCTCCAATTTTACTCTTTTGGCTTAGGATAGTTTTAGCCATTTTGGGCCTTTTATGGTTCCATATAAATATTGGGATCATTTTTTCTATTTCTGTGAAAATTGTCATTGATATATTGATAGGGATTGCATTGAATCTGTAGCGTGCTTTGGGTAGTATGGACATTCTAACAAGATTGATTCTTCCAATCCATAAACATGGAATAATATATATCAGTTTCTTTGAGTCCTCTTCAATTTTGTCGATCACTGTTTTATAGTTTTAATTATAGAGAACTTTCAACTTATCTTGGAATTAAATCCATGATATTTAATTTTATTTGTAGCTACTGTAAATGAGATTAATTTTTTATTTCTTTTTCAGATTGTTCACTTTTGACATACAGAAATACTACTGTGTCCTGTATGTTGATTTTGTATTTTGCTACTTTACTGAATTATTTATCATTCTTAATAGTTTTTTGATGGAGTCTTTAGTTTTTACAAATATAAGATCATATCGTCTGCCAACAAGGAGAATTTGAATTCTTCCTTTCTAATTTGGATGCAACTTATTTCTTTCTCTTATATGATTGCTCTAGTTAGGACTTCCAAATTCTGTTGAGTAACAGTGGTAATATTAGGCATCCTTGTTGTGCTCCAGATCTTAGAGGAAAGGCTTTCCATTTTTCCTCATTCAGTATGAAACCAGCTTTTGGTCTGTCATATCTGGATGTTGTTATGCTGAGGTATGTTTCCTCTATAACCAGTTTTTTGAAGATTCTTATTATAAAGTGATAATTGAATTTAATCAAATCCCTTTTCAGCATAAATTGAAATTATCATGTTTTTTGTCCTTCATTCTGTTGCTATGATGTACCACACTGATTGATTTCCCTATGTTGAACCATCTTTGCATCCCAGAGAGAAATCCCACTTGGTCATGATGGGTAATCTTCTTAATGCATTGTTGAATTTGGTTTGCTAGTATTTCATTGATGATTTTACATCAATATCCATCAGAAATATTGGCTTGTAGTCCTTCCTTCCTTCCTTCCTTCCTTCCTTCCTTCCTTCCTTCCTTCCTCTCTCTCTCTCTCTCTCTTTCTTTCTTTCTTTCTTTCTTTCTTTCTTTCTTTCCTTTCTTTCGTTCTTTCTTTTCTTTTCTTTCTCTTTCTTTCTTTCCTTCCTTCTTTCCTTCCTTCTTTCGTTCTTTCTTTTCTTTTCTTTCTCTTTCTTTCTTTCCTTCCTTCTTTCCTTCCTTCTTTCCTTCTTTTTCTTTTCCTTCCTTTCTTCCTTCCTTTCTTTCTCTCTTTCTCTCTCTTTCTTTCTTTCTTTCTTTCTTTCTTTCTTTCTTTCTTTCTTTCTTTCTTTCTTTCTTTCTTTCTTTCTTTCTTTCTCTTTCTTTCTTTCCTTCCTTCCTTCCTTCCTTCCTTCCTTCCTTCCTTCCTTCCTTCCTTCCTTCTTTCTTTCTCTCCTCCTCCCCCTCCTCCTCCTCCTCCAACTTCCTTTGATGTGTCTTTGTCTGGTTTTAGTATAGGATAATACTAGCCTTGTAGAATGATTTTGGAGGCATTCCCTCTTTCTGTTTTTTGAAACAATTTGAATAGGATTGGTATTTGTTTTTCCCTAAATGTTTGTTAGAAGTCAGCAGTGAAGCCATCAGGCCCCAGACTTTATTTTACTGGGCGACTTTTTATTATGGCTTCGATCTTGTTATGTGTTATTGGTCTGTTCAGGTTTTAAATTTCTGCATTGTTCAATCTTGGCAGGTTATATGTATCCAGGAATTTGTCCATTTCTTCTAGAGTTTCAAATTTATTGGCATAAAGTTTCTCATAGTAGCAACTAATGATTATTTAAATTTCTTCACTATTACTTGTAATATTAATTGTAGTTACTAGTTGTGATGTCTCCTTTTTCATCTGTGATGTTTATTTATTTGGGTTTTCTGTTTTTCTTAATTAGTCTGGCTAAAATTTTCTCAGTTTTTTAAATCTTTTCAAAAAGCCAAATTTTCATTTCATTAATCTTTTCTATTGCTTTCTTTATTTCAAATGTGTTTATTTCTCCTCTGATCTGTATTATTTCTTTTCTTCTGCTAATAGGGGGTTTAGTTTGCTCTTGCTTCACTAGTTCATTAAGATGGAACACTAGGTTGTTTATTTGAAATTTTTCTTCTTTTTTGATATAGGCTCTTACAGCTATTAACTTCCCTATTAGTACTGCTTTCACTGTATCCCATAAGTTTTGGTATGTTGTGTTCCAATTTTTATTTGTTTCAAGAAACTTTTCAATTTCCTTCTTAATTTTGTCATTAACCTACTGGTCACTAAAGAGTGTCTTGCTTTGTTTTCATGTGTTTGTGTAGTTTCCCAAATTCCTCTTGATATTGTTTTATAGTTTTATGCCATTGTGGTCAGAGAAGATGCTTGATATTATTTCAATTTTTTTTTGAAAGTTTTAAGGCATTTTGTGAGCTAAAATGTGGTCTATCTTTGAGAATGATCCATGTGCTGAGGAAAAGAGTATGTGTTCTTCTACCATTAGATGAAATGTTCTGTAAATATATATTTGGTCCATTTGGCCTATAGTGCAGAGTAAGTCCAATATTTCTTTGTTGATTTTATGTCTGCAAGACCTATCAAATGCTGAAAGTGAGATATTGAAATCTCCAGCTATTATTGTATGACGGCTGATCTCTCTCTTTAGCTCTAACAATATTTGCTTATATATCTGGGTGATCTAGTGTTGGATGCAATTACATGTAAAATTGTTAAATCCTTTTGCTGAATTAACCCCTTTATTGTTATATAGTGACCTTCTTCATCTCTTCTTATAGTTTTTGTCTTGAAATCAATTTTGTCTAATGTAAGTATAGCTGCACCTGCTGTTCTTTGTTTTTCATTGGCATAGAATATCTTTTCCATCCTTTTGTTTTAGTCTATATGTGTTTTTACAGCTAAACTGTGCTTTTGTTTGTCTGTTTGTTTGTTTTTTGAGACCAAGTTTTGCTCTGTCACCCAGGCTGGAGTGCAGTAGCGTGATCCCTGCTAACTCCAACTTCTGCCTCTGGGTTCAAGTGATTCTTATACCTCAGCCTCCTGAGTAGCTGGGATTACAGGCATGTACCACTATGCCCAGTTAATTTTGTATTTTTAGTATAGATAGGGTTTCACCATATTGGCTACAGTTGGTCTTGAACTCCTGACCTTAGGAGATCCACCCACCTCAGCCTCCCAAAGAGCTGGGATTATAGGTGACAGCCACCATGCCAGCCTAAAGTGTGTTTCTTGTAGGCAACAGTTCATTGGGTCATTTTTATAAAATCCAGTTAGCCATTCTATGCCTTTTGATTGAAAAATTTAATCAATTTACATTCAATATTATATTGTTAAGTAAGAGCTTACTTCTGCCATGTTGTTATTTGTTCTCTACTTGTTTTTTTGGTCTCTTCTTCTTTCTTTCCTTCTTGCCTTCCTTTTAGTGAAGGTGACTTTCTCTGGTGATGTGATTTAGTTTCTTGTTTTTTATTTTTTGTGTATTTGTTGTATGTTTTTTGGTTTGAGGTTACCATGAGTCTTTGAGTTGAGGTTACCCTAACCTTTTTTTACTTGAATATTTATAACTTTCTCTAGGCAAGGAAAATTCTCCGTTATTATTCCTTTGAATAAACCTTCCACCCCTATGTCTTTCTCTACCTCCTTGATAAGGCTAATAACTCAGATTTGCCCTTTTGAGGCCATTTTCTAGATCCTGTAGGTGTGTTTGATTGATTTTATTCTTACCTATTTTTCTTCTCTGACTGTGTATTTTCAAATAGTCTGTCTTCACACTCATTAATTCTTTCTTCTGCATGATGAATTCTGCTATTAAAAGACTGATGCATTCTTCAGTACATCAACTGCATTTTTCAGCATGAGTATCTGCTTGATTTTTTCATTTATTTCAATGTCTTTTTTAATTTTTTCTGATAAAATTCTGACTTGCTTCTCTGTGTTATCTTGCATTTCTTTGATTTTCCTCAAAACAGTGATTTTTAAGTTCTCTATCTGAAAGGTCACATATCTCTGTTTCTCCAGGATTGGTCCCTGGTACCTAATTTCATATGCTGATACTACCAGTTCATTTGCTGAATGTTCATTTAGTTCATTTCCTAAATGGCCTTTAGCTTGCTGATATTCATCTGTGCCTATGAATTGAGCAGTGAGGTATTTATTGTTGTCTTCTCAGCTTGGGCTTATTTGTACCTGTCCTTCTTGGGAAGGTTTCCCAGATATTTGACATGATTTGGGTGTTGTGATTTAAGCTACATCTGCTTTAAGGAGCACCCAAGCCCAGTAATTCTGTGGTTCTTGCAGATTCATAGAGGCACCTTCTTGACGGTCTTGGAAAAGATTCAGAAGAGTACTCTAGATTACCAGGCAGAGACTCTTTGTTCTCTTTTCTTATTCTTATTTTTTTCCCAAACAAATGAAAAGTCTCTCTCTTTAATTTTTTTTTTTTTTTTTTTTTTT
>NW_016805053.1:748417-755602 GCF_001698545.2 Rhinopithecus bieti
AGATGGAGTTTTGCTCTTTTTGCCCAGCCTGGAGTGCAATGGCACAATCTCAGCTCACCACAAACTCCGCCTTCTGGGTTCAAGCAATTCTCCTGCCTCAGCCTCCCAAGTAGCTGGGATTACAGGCATGCGCCACCACACTTGGCTAATTTTGTATATTTAGTAGAGATGGTGTTTCTCCATGTTGGTCTTGAACTCCTGACCTCCGGTGATCCACCCACCTCGGCCTCCCAAAGTGCTGGGATTATAGGCATAAGCCACCATGCCCGGCGGAGTTTCTCTCTCTTTCTTAACCACTAGAGCTGTGGTGGAGTGACATAAGCATTCTTGTGAACACCACAACTCAGACTGTGCTGAGTCAGACCTGAAGTCTGCACAGCACTGTGTTTTACCCCAAGCCTGCTTTAACAGCTCCCTGGCTGTCACCTATGTTTGCTGCAGGCCCTAGGGCTCTGCAATCAGTAGATGGTGAAGGCAGTCAGGCTTGTGTCCTTCTCTTCAGGGCCATGTATACCCCCAGGATCTGGCCACGTCCAGAGGTGCCATTTGGGAGCCACGGATTAAAGTCAAAAACCTAAAACCTCTACCTGGCGTTCTATTGTACTGCAGCTGAGCTGGCACTCACACTGCAAGGTACAATCCTTCTCATCCTTCCCTCCTTTTTTGAAGGCAGAGGAGGCTCACCCTGTGTCCGCCACCACCACAGGCCCTTGAAGAGTACTACCAGTCTCCCGCCAATATTCTGTTAAGACTTAATGGCTCTTCAGTGAGCTTGTGGTGAATACTGCCTGGGCTGGGTCTCACCTTTCAGGTTTGGGGCCTCCTGTCTGGCTCAGAGCAGGTCCAGAAATGTCATCAAAGAACCAAGTCCTGGAATTAGGGATCCCAGGAGCACACTTAATGTTTTACAACCCTATGGCCAAGTTGGTATCTAAGGTACAAGACAGAGTACTCTTTACTTTTTCCTTCATTTTTTTCAAGTGGAAGGAGTCTTGCCTCATTGACACAACTGGGAATTTGCTGAGTCTTATGTGAAACCAGCAAGTTTCTTAGAGTCTCACCTAAGGCCCTTGAGGTGTTAGGTGGGTATTGCTGCTAGTGATTCGGGGCTCAAGGGCTCTTCAGTTAGCTGGTGATGAATCCTGCCAGAACTGGGTTTTTCTCTTCAAGGCAGCAGGTTCTCTTCTGGTCCAGAGCATGTCCCGAACTGTTGCCCAGGAGCTAGGGCTTGCAGAGGGGTCCTCATGACTTTGACTGGTGCTGTGGCTGAGCTGGTATTCAGATGCAAGACAAAGTCCTCCCCACCCTTTCCTCTCATCTCCTCAAGAGGAGCTACCAGCTGTGAAGCCTGGGGCTGTGAAAGGATGATGCCAGCATTGCCTTAGCTGCTCCAGCTGGTGTCTCAGTAAGCTGTTTGCCTTCCCAGTTTACTGGCTCTCGGCCCAGTTTAGCACTAGGACTTGCCTAGGAGTTGCAGTCTTGTGGCCTAGACTGTCTTCCAAGTTAACTTAGAGTCCCAGAGCACTTTAGAAAATAGTGGGGAGTCTTGGTGTAACTGAAGCTTGGACCACTATGACTATTCCCCTCTGGCTAGGGATGATTTAAATTCTTCCTCCATGGCCAGACATCAGCTAAGTTTGGTTTATTTGTTTTCTGCTATAACAGGGCAGTCCTGAGTTCACTGCCTCACATTTGCTGTGCTCTTCCTCTCCCCAGCACACTCTCTGCACCATGCTGCTGGAGTATGAGGAAGGGTTAGCACTGGCAATTCAAGACTGTTTATTTTTCTACCTATAACTGCCCGTTTCAGTGGTATAAAATTAAAACCAGGTACTGTGAGCATTTACCTGGTTTTTAGTTCTAATGAGGTACTTTTCTGTGTAGATAGTTGTTGAATTGGTATGCTTGCCAGGGGAAAAATCAGTGGGGAGCCTTCTATTCCTCCATCTTGTTCTGCCCTTCCTCCCATGAATGTAATTTTGAAACAGATATATTGAGCTATACTTTATATAACATAAAATTTTGCTCTTTAAAATGCATAATTCTGTGTTTTTTGTATATTGACAGATACATGTGACTATCACCACAGTTTTAAAACACTTTCATCATCTCTAGAAAAAATGTATATTTTTAAACTATTTCCCCTAACCCTTAGGTCTCCTACTCAGCTCTAAGAAATTATGAATCTACTTTCTATTTCTATACATTTCTCTATTGTGAACTTTCAAATTAATAAAATCATATATGTGAAATTTTGTAACTGTATACTTTCACTTAGCATGATGCTTTCAAAATGCATTTGTGTTATAGCATGTATCAGTATTTCATTTTTATGACCAAATAATATTCCATTGTATGGATATGTCATGGTTTGTTTATCCATTTTTCCAGTGATGAACAATTGAATTTTTTCCACTGTTAGGCTATCATGAATTATACTACTATCAACATTTGTGGACAAGTTTTTGTGTGGACATATATTTTCAGTTATCTTGGTCATTTGTATGTTTTCTTTGGAAAAATTATATTAAGAGCTTTTGTGTATTTTTAAATTAGTTTATTTATATTTTTAATCATTGAGTTGTAAGTGTTCTTTATGTATTCTAGAAACAAGTCCTTCACCAGATAGATAATCGCAAAGATATTTCATTCTGTGAGTTGTCTTTTCACTTTCTTTTTGGTTTGTTTTGTTTTCTGTTCAGAGACAGGGTCTTCCTCTGTCACCCAGTTTGGAATGCAGTGGCTGGATCATGGCTCACTGCAGCCTTAAACTCCTGACCTCAACCAAGCCTCCCACCTCTGACATCTGAGTCACTTGGATTTCAAGCATGAGAAACAGTGCCCATCTCTCTTTTCACTATCTTGATGGTGTGCTTTGAAGCACAGAAGTTTTTAGTTTTTAAAAAAATCCAGTTAGGCTATTTTTTATTTTATTGTTTGGGCATATTGGATTACATTGAATAATTCTTTGCCAAATACAAGGTTATGGAGGTTTACCCATATGGGTTTTAAAAATAGTTTTAGCTCTGATATTTGGATATTTAAACAATTTTGAGTTAATTTTTGTGTATGGCATAAGGTATGGGTTTATATTAATTTTTTTTGTGGGTAAGCATCCAGTTGTCCTAGCACTATTTTTTGGAAAAAAAAAAAAAAACAGATTTCTTATGGTCTTGACTTATATTTATATGAATATGGTTTATATACTCTCTCTATATATTAATACATTAAATACATTTCTATTCTGTTTCCGTGGAGAACACTGACTAAAACAATTTCTATTCCTAGTTTTTTTGTGGTTTTATCATGGAAAAGTAAGGGTGTTGGATTTTATGAGACTTTTTTTCTTTACCTATTGATACTATCATGCAATTTTGATTTTTTAGTCTGCTGATAAGATGTATGACATTAATTAATTTTCAGATGTTACACCAAGCTTGCATGCCCAGATTAGGTCCTACTTGTCTATGCTATATTGTTCTTTTTATATGTTACTGGATTTGGTTTGGTAGTGCTTTGTGTTTGTTTTGAGGATTTTTGCATATATATTTATAAGAGATATTGGCCTGTAGTTTGTTTTTCTTATATGACGCATATGATGCCTTTGTCTGGTTTTGGTATCAGATTAATATTGGCCTTATAGAACGAATTGAGAAGTGTCTTCTTCAATTTTTCTGGAAAAGTTGGTAAAGAATTGGTATTACTTTCTCTTTGAATGTTTGGTAGAATTAAGCAAGGAAGGCTTTTGTGTTTGAAAGTTCATTCATAGTCATTGGATGACTGATTCAATTTCTTCTTTTGTTATGGGTTTATTCAGATTGTCTGTCTACTTGAATCAATTTGGGTAGAGTGTGTCTTTTAGAAATTTATCTATTTCATCTAAGTTATCTAATGTGTTGGTAAACAGTTGTTCATAGTATTTATAATCCTTTCTATTTCTATAAAGTCTGTAGTACTGTCTCCTCTTTCATTTTTTATTGTATTAATTTGCATCTTCTATCTTGTTTTCCTTGGTCACTTAGGTAAAGGCTCGTTAATTTGGTCAACCTTTCCCGAAAACCACCTTTTGGTTTTATATATTTTATCTATTCTTTTTCTATTCTCTAGTTCATTAATATCTACTCTAATGTTTACTTATTTTCTTCATTCTTTCTGCTTAAGGTTTAGTTTTCCATCTTTTACTATTGTCTAAGTTGGAAAGTTAGCTTATTGATTTGAGATTTTTTTCTTTTTTAGCTCTTTTTACCTTTTTAAGGCTATCGAAGCTATGCACTTAACCCTCAGCACTGCTTTAGCAATATCCCATAAATCCTGATGTCATGTCTTTTTACTCTTTCAAAAAATTTTTTTGTTTTCCTTTTTATTTTTTATTTTATTTTATTTTAGTTAATTATTTTATTTTATTTTGAGATGGAGTCTCGCATTGTTACCCAGGGTAGAGTGCAATGATGTGATCTTGGCTCACTGAAACCACCGCCTCCCAGGTTCAAGCAGTTTTCCTGCCTCAGTCTCCTAAGTAGCTAGGATTACAGGTGCCTGCCAACATGCCCGGCTAATTTTTTGTATTTTTAGTAAACACAGGGTTTCACTATGTTGGTCGGGCTGGTCTTGAACTCCTAACCTCATGATCCTCCCGCCTTGGCCTCCCAAAGTTCTGGGATTACAGGCATGAGCCACAGCACCTGGCCTTGATTTTGTTTTTTGTTCTGTTGGTTTTCCAGGAGTGTTTTGCTTAATTCCCACATATTTGTAAACTTCCCAAATTTGTCTTGCTATTGATTTCTAACTTTATGCTACTGTAGTTGAAGCACATATTTGAACTATTTCAATTCTTTAACTTTATTAAGATTTATTTTATGTCCTAGCATATGATCTATCATAAAGAATGTTCTCTGTGTGTGGGGGGAAGAATTTATATTCTGTTGTTTATTTAGGATGGAGTGTTCTTTTGATGTCTATTAGGTCTAGATAGTTTATAGTGCTGCTTAAGTCTATTTTGTTGTTAATCTCCTGTCTAGTTGGTTTTTTATCATTGAAAGGAGCATATTGATGCATCAACCTATTATTGTTGAATTGTCTGTTTCTTCCTTCATTTCTGTCTTCTTTGTTGCATAAATTTTGGTGTTACATTATTGATTGCATACATATTTATAGTTATTATATTTTCCTAATGAATTAAACTTTTAATTGTTATAAAATATCTCTCTTTATCTCTAGTAAACATGTTTTGTCCAAGTTTACTTTATCAGATGTTAGTAGAGCTAATCTATGTTTACTGTGACTTGTGATTACTATTGCCTGGAATTCTTTTTTCATTCTTTTATTTTCAACCTATTTGTGTCTTTGAATCTAAAGTTTGTCTCCTGTAGACAACATTTAGTTAAGTCCTATTTTTAACCAACCTGATAATCCGTGTTTTTTTTTTTTTTTGCTTGTTTATTCACATTTAATGCTACTATTGATGTGGTTAATTTGCATCTCCCATTTTTTCTTTTTGTTTTCCATATGTCTATGTCTGTTTTTCTTCTTTTCTTCATTTGCTGCTTTCTTTTTGATTGAGTACATGTTTTATAACATACAATTTTATTTTATTAGTAAACTTTTCACAGTTTACTAATAAACTGTGAAATAATTTTTAAATTATTTTGTGAGTAGGTTCTCTAGGGTTTACCACACACTTATCAAAATTAGCTTCAGATTCATGCTATCCTAATTCCAGTAATATATAGGAACATTATTTCTATGTAGCTCCATTTCTTTTTACCCTCCTTTTGGGGTATTATTGTTCCACTTATTACATCTATTAATTTTACAAACCAAACAACACATTTTCATAATTATTCTATTATAATCTGTCATTATTACCTTAGCCCATTACAGCTTTGCTCCAGCCCACCTTCTTTATGCTATTACTCACAAATATATTACATATACATTGCATTTGTATGTGTTATGAGCCTAAAATGCATTATAAACATGATTCTATTCAATTGCTTATTCTGTTAGTTAATAAAAGAAAGAAAAGGATCTGTATTAATAGTATATATTATAGCTATGTAAGTATCTTTATCAATGCTTTTGCTGTTTATATGAATTCAAGTGACCATTTATAGTTACTTGCTTTCAGCCTGAAGAACTTCCTTTACTACTTATTGTAAGGTATATCTATTAGCAACATATTCTCTCAGATTTATTTAGCTGGGAACACTTTTATCTTACCTGCATTTTTGAACAATAACTTTGCTTGATAAAGGGCTCTTTATTGACACTTTTTTCTTTGAGAATTTTGAATAGATTATCTCATTCTCTTTGGACATCCACTGTTTTTACTGAGAAGACAACCATTAGTTTTATTGAGGATCTTTTGGGAGAAACATTTTCTCTTGTTGTTTTAGATTGCTGTCTGTAAAATTTTGAGTATTTTAATATGGTGTGTCTGTGGGACTCTATGTGCTTATCATACTTGGAGTTTGTTGAAATATCTACATTTGTTTATATTATTTATTTACATTATTTATTGAATATCTAAATTTATTGTTTTTCAATAAATTGGGAAACTTTTCACTTAGTATTTCTTTGAATAACTTTTTTTTCTTTCCAGTCCTCTGATATTCAGATTATGGGTACGTTGATGTGCTGTCTTTATTTTCTTCCTTATTTTTTCTCTTTGTTCTTCAACTCACATAGCTTTTATCGCTCTATCTTCAAGTTTGCTAATTTTTACTTTTGCTAGTTCTTATCTACTGTTGAGCCACTCTAGCATATTTTTATAATTTCAGTTATTGTAATTTTCTTTTGAGAGATTGTTTATTCTTGAATATTTTTTAATTTTATTTTAATTGTAAATTGACAGAGTATAGTTGTATTTTTTCCTGGGGTAAAAAAGAATTTTATAATTTATAAATATAAAATGCAATAATTACATCAAGCTAATTAAAATATCCACCTCTTTTAAATACTTCTTTTTTGTGGTAAAACAATTTAAAATTTATTCTCTTAGATATTTTGAAATGTACAATACATCATTATTGATGACGTTCACCACGCCATGTAATAGATCTCAAAGAAAAACCTTATTCCTCCTGTCTAACTGAGACTTTGTACCCTTTGGCCATTATTTTCTCATTTTCCCATCCTCCAGCTTCTGGTAACCACCATTCTACTCTGCTTCTCTGAGTACAATTG
>NW_016805053.1:755903-802240 GCF_001698545.2 Rhinopithecus bieti
AAAAAAAAAAAAAAAAAAAAAAAAAAAAAAAAATAATAATAATAATAATACCTCATTGTGTATCTTTACCATCTTTTCTTTATCCATTTATCTGTTGATGGACACTTCAGTTTATTCCATAACTTGGCTGTTGTGATGTTCAGTATATATTTATGTGTGTGTGCGTGTGTGTGTGTGTTTGCTGCAGTGTATATGCTGCAGTGATCATGGGAGTGCAGACTACTCTTTGACATACTGATTTTAAATTTGGGAGGTAAATATCCAGAGGGGGGATTGCTGAATCATATGGTAATTCTATTTTTAGTTTTATGAGCAAACTCCAAACTGTTTACTGTTTTCCACAATGGCTGTACTGATTTACATTTCCACCAACAGTGTACAAGAGTTCCCTTTATTCCACATCCTTGCTAATACTTGCTAACATTTGTCTTTTTGATAATAGCCATTCTGACAGGTGTGTTGTGATGCCTCATTGTGGTTTTAATTAGTATTTTCCTAGTGATTTGTGAGGTTAAGCAGTTTTTTCATGCATTTGATTGTCATTTTTATGTCTTCTTTTGACACATTTATTTAGATCCCTTGCCTATTTTTTAATTGGATTATTTATTTTCCTTCCATAGAGTTGTTTGATTGCTTATATATTGTATTTTTCTGTCTCTTTAGTGAAATTCTCTATTTGATGTGACATTGTAATTATACCTTCCTTTACTCCTTTAATCAAGATTTCCTGTACTTCTGTGAACATAATTATAATGGCTGCTTTGAAATCTTTTTCTTTTAAATTCCAAATCTGAATGTTCTCACAAGCATTATTTGTTGTTTTACTATTTACATGCCTGATAATATCTTCTTGGACACTGGACATATTTAATAACATATCATAAAATCTTTGGGTATATTCCCCCCACACCAAGCTTGTCTTTGTTATTAGTTTTCTCATTTTTCAGTGACTACCAAATTATTTTAGTAAAACTAATTCCCTCGTATAGTCATATCCAGCTGTTAAACTCTACTCATTATAGGCCAATTGCTGTATTATTATTATTATTATTATTATTATTATTGTTTTTGAGATGGAGTCTCACTCTCACCCAGGCTGGAGTGCAGTGGCGCGATCTTGGCTCACTGCAAGCTCTGCCTCCTGGGTTCGCACCATTCTCCTGCCTCAGCTTCCCGAGTAGCTGGGACCACGGGTGCCAGCCACCACGCCCAGCTAATTTTTTGTATTTTTAGTAGAAATGGGGTTTCACCATGTTAGCCAGGATGGTCTCAATCTCCTGACCTCGTGATCTGCCCGCCTCAGCCTCCCAAAGTGCTGGGATTACAGGCGTGAGCCACCGCGCCCGGCCAATTGCTGTATTATTTACAACACTGTCCTGCAGCAAAAAGTTCTGTATGAACTAACCTGTTCAAATTGGAGGCTCTTTCCAAGATATAGTTTCTGAGTCACTGTTGGATATTTTGTTCTCATTTCAGAAGAGCTCTTCCAGATGTCTAATTTTTTTTTTTTTTTTTTTTGCGAATTTCGTAACCTACAGTCTAGGCTGCATCTTTATTAGATCCTCAAATTTCCTCCCAATTTTCTTCACCATAACCTTCACTGTTTTGAGAAATTTCTTAGATTTAAAATTTTCATACTTGTTGCAAATGAAATATGTTATATAAAAGATAAATTAGGAGCTATCTGTTTTACTGCTTGGTTCTCCCTCCACCTCAGCCAAAATCTCTAAACCAGGGCTTTGTAGCAGGGAGTGGGAGTAGAGACAATGGCAAGCTTCTTTTTGAGTGTCATGCCCTTGTAATAGCTGCACATTTAGCAACAGGATCCTTTTGGTTTGCTTCTTTGGGGATGGAACCACTGTCTACAGAGCTAAGGGAAGGCAATTCTGTTCCCAGTATTTTCTGTGAGACAAGCCCAAGGCAGAGCTTCTGTTCCATGAGTATGGGCTAGGCAGAAGGGAGCCACCACCTCTTGACTACACTCACCCAGGACTTAGTTACAGCAATAGAAAACAAGGGGCAAGATGAAAAATGTGAAGTCCTGCACTTAGCGAGATAACCTTTTGGCTGAGAGCAGAGGGTAGAAGGAGCCCTGTGTTTTGGGTTGCTGCAGTCTAGAGTTGATTCTCTCTCTCCACTAGCTGGGATGTGGGAGGGAAGAAGAGCATAGGGGAGAGAAGCAGAGGATGTAGGAGAGGAGAGGGCAGACCCTCAAATATTCTACCAAATTTTCATACAGTTTCTTGAATATATGTTTGTTCATTTGTTATTTGCCCTTAGGACTATTTCAAGTGACTATTTTGAGACAGAGCAGAGATTCTTTCTTAGGGGTCTGTACTTCTGCCCCAAGGCATGGAAATAAATGAAAATCTTCAGTGTTTTCAAGAGAAATTCCAGGCACCTAGTTAGCCATGAAAAGTAAATAAGTGACTTGATAAGCAAGAAAGCAATAGTAGCCTAAAACAATAGCAAAGTTAGAGTCAGGAGATGTGCTAATGATAACATCTTAACATATACCTCTGAGCTGTTTTTCAGAAAGCTGGACTCCCACTAATGGATCTGTCAACAAATAAACTTCAGATAAGAAAGAAGGGAGGACTGAACTCTGAACTATTCTTTGTTCTGAATTTCTTCCTGAGAGTCCTAGAGGGAGTCACACCCATGAGCCAGAGCTGAATTCTTTTCTGCTGATTCTAAATTTTTGAACCCTGTTTCTCTTCCTTTACCAATTACAAAGAAGAAAATGTTCGAAACTACTTATAACCAATAAGCACCTGCTGAAAGATATCCCACCTTTTTAGGTCCAAGTCAATTTGTAACCTCCCTGTATTGACTTACCATTTTGTCTGTAACTTTTGCTTTCCTGAAATTTACTCCTGCATTTGAAAACCTTTACCTGCAACCCACTGGGGAGGTCAGAATTTGAGCATTAGCTTCCGGGTCCTCCTTGCTTGGTGCCTTACAAATAAGTGTGTCCTTCCTACTCTGCAAATTCTCACTGTGGATATCTGGTCTTACTGTGCTTGGAGAGTAGACACCAGTTCAGTTGTACAACAATTTTAAAGTAAATGTTTCCAAAATTTCCAAAATTCACTGAGGAGTGAATCAGCAGAGCTCACACTGTCATGCGGGAAGTTGATCTATGGTCATTGATTTTTACATTTTGTTTTTCGTTTTGTTTTGTTTTGATTTGGAGATTGAGAGATGGGACTGGCTAGATTTCCTATGCGGACTAAGAATCCCTAAGCCTAGCTGGGAAGGTAACTGCATCCACCTTTAAACACGGGGTTTGCAACTTAGCTCACACTTGATCAATCAGGTAGTAAAGACAGCTCACTAAAATGCTAATTAGGCAAAAACAGGAGGTAAAGAAATAGCCAATGATCTATCACCTGAGAGCACAGTGGGAGGGACAATGATTGGGATATAAACCCAGGCATTCGAGCCAGCAGTGGCTACCTTCTTTGGGTCCCCTCCCTTTGTGTGGGAGCTCTGCTTTCACTTTATTAAATCTTGTAACTGCACTCTCTTCTGGTCCATGTTTGTTACGGCTGGAGCTGAGCTTTTGCTGGCTGTCCACCACTGCTCTTTGCTGCCGTGGCAAACCCATTGCTGACTTCCATTCCTCCAGATCTAGCAGGGTGTCCACTGTGCTTCTGATCCAGGGAGGTGCCTGTTGCCGCTCCCAATTGGACTAAAGGCTTGCCATTATTCCTGCATGGCTAAGTGCCCGAATTCATCCTAATCAAGCTCAACACTAGTCACTGGGTTCCACGGTTCTCTTGTGTGACCCACAGCTTCTAATAGAGCTGTAACACTCACTGCATGGCCCAATATTCCATTCTTTGAAATCCATGAGGCCAAGAACCCCAGGCTTGCCACCATCTTGGAAGCGGCCTGCCGCCATTTTGGAAGTGGCCTGCCACCATCTTGGGACCCCTGGGAGCAAGGACTCCCTGGTAACAAGATGAGGTCTCATTCTGTCACCCAGGTTGGAGTGCAGTAGTGCAATCTCAGCTAATTGCAACCTCTACCTCCTAGGCACAAGTGATCCTCCCATCTCAGCCTCCCAAGTAGCTGGGACCACAGGTGTGCCCCACTACACTCAGCTAATTTTTTGTATTTTTGGTAAAGACAAGGTTTTGCCATGTTGCCCAGTCTGGTCTTGAACTTCTGAGCTCAGTCAGTCCCTGCGCCTTGACTTCCCAAGGTGTGATATTTTCATATCTTGTCATTTTACATCATCCTTATATCATAAGCTATTTTTTAAATTGTTGATGTAGAGTTTCCCAAGAAGACGATTATGCCCTTGTAAAAGAGCTAGCTTTATGCACTCTTGATCATTCTTACGTGTCCAATTTATCTTGTCTAATTGCATTGGCTAATACCTCTATTACAATGCTGAAGAGCAGCTAAGCTAGTAGGCATCCTTGCAACGTTTCTCAGGATGATGGAAATGACTCTAATGTTTTTCCATTAAGTAACATACTGTGCTTATGATAATGGTATATATAGCTTACCAAGTTTTGAAATATACAATTTCCTCTTGAATTCCCCAAATGTTAGAAACAATTGTGATAATAATGATGTTGGTGATGATGACAATAATGTTAAGGATGATTATTGACTGACTAAATTTTAATTTAATTCTATTGTGGTCAGATAATATATTCTGTGTGATTTGAATGCATTGGCATTTATTGACATGTATTTGATAGACTTTCTTTATGGTGCATCTTGGTAAAGGTTCAGTGTCTACTTGAAGAGAATATGTTTTCTGCTGCTATTAGATAAAATGTTTTATAAATATCAGTTTGTCAGGTTGATTGATTGTGTTGAAGTTTTCTATATTCTCACTTATTTTCAGTCTAATTGTCTATGAAGTATTGAGATAGTTAAGGGTGTTTACATTTCATATTACAATAGTGAATTTTTCTCCTTTATATTTAACATACAGATGGTGTTTAGACTCATAAGATTTTTGGACTATTATATCTTCTATTGAATTGGCTTTTTAGATAAAATGACTCTCTTTATTTCCTGACAGCACTCTTGCTCTGCAATTTACTTTGTCTTATAGTAATATAGCTACTTCAACTTTCTTTTTGTTTGTGTTATCATGGTACATATTATTTTATATCCATTTGCTTTTAATCTGTGTCTTTACATTGTCTTATACATAGCATATAGTAGTGGTTGCTTTCTTATACAATCTGACAACTTCTGCCTTTTATATTAAGTGTTTAGATCATTAACATTTAATGTGGTTATTGATATATATGGATTTAAATCTACCACATTGCTATTTCTTTTCAACTTTTATGATCTGCCTTTGTTCCTTTTTTACCTATTATTTTCTGCTAAATTATATTATCTTTATTTTCAAAATATATTCTTTGTATTATCACCATTGCCACTGCCTCCACCCTAGACACAAGCAGGGTCACTTTGTCCTATAATCTTTATTAGCCTTCTAACATGTTTAGAGCCTCTCTTCTAACATCTTTGCTTCTACTCTTGCCTATCAAAACTTTTGCCCTATGTACAACTGTAAATTTCATCACATTACCTACTCAGACAAATTATTACATAGTCTTTCATTATAATTCAATTGGAAGTGCTTATTTAGCCTAAAGGCCATATATGCTCTTGCTCTTGGCTTACTCTACAACCTCATTTCCTTCAAATGCAGTCATCCCTTAGTATCTGTGGAAGATTGGTTCCAGGATCTGCCATGGATACCAAAACTCATGGATGCTCCAGTTCCTGATATAAAATGGTTTATTATTTGCAAATAGCTTATGTACATCTTCCTGTATATTTAAAATCATCTTTAGATTACTTGTATCTAATACAATGTAGCTGCTATATAAATAGTTGTGATGATGTATTGTTTAGGGTATAATAACAAGAAAACAGCCTGCATATGTTCAGTACAGATACGATTTTTTTTTTTAAATTTATGGCTGGTTGAATCCATGGATGTGGAACCCATGAATATGGACGGCCAACTGCATTATTATTCATTCTGCTTCAATCACACTCTATCATTCTTCTCATCAAACACTGTAAAAAATGCAAATGCTTCCATTTCAAGTTTTGCACTCACAATTCCTTCTGCCTTCTCCCAGATGTTTTCCTTGCTTGCTGTCTTATTTTGTTTCTTTAGTTCTTCAGATGCCCTTTCTTCAGGAAGTCTTTTCCTGATAATGCTATCCAACCCATGTTCCCTCAATTTATACTTGACACCTCAGCTATATTTTAGTTTATAAAACAACATTTATCCAACATTTATCTCAAACTGGCTTCACATTATGTACTTGTTATTTATTTAAATCTCCCTCCCTTGCTAGAAAGTTAGCTTTTAAAGGGGTCTGGATTTAATCTGTTTTGTCTATTATGCCATCTCCTGGAACTAGATTAGTGTCCTTGAACATAGCCAACATTCAGAAAACAAAATTAAATGAATGCAGGCTTTCCGTATGTGACTGTCAAGATGGCTTCCTTCAGGTCTATAGTCAAATGGTTCTAAATCAACAACCCTTATGGAACTGTGATGTCTGTTTCTTAACATCCAAAGGCTCTGATTGGCCATTTTGCATCAGACATCTCTTCCCTGAACTCATTATTCTGAGTTATGACTGACATTCTGTATCAGTTCTCCACTTCTTAATCAAAAGGATTGAGCACATGTGACACAGAGTGGGAGAATGGAGAGCCTCACACTGTATAGGCAGATCACACTCCCCTCACACATAAAAGATCTTCTCTTTTTATATGTCACATTTTTTCTGTGATTCCTTTTTTTTCTCATACATTTCATTCAATAGAGATTTATATACAGGTATTTTTCCCCAAACTCAGTGAATATATACTCTTTTATTTTCTCACTCTAAAGACGGAATCTGTCAGGATATTTTCTCAGATTTTCAGCTACAAGGCTGTTTGCTATAAATTTCAATCACTCATTTGGTGTGATCCAGCAGGCTGGAATCTAAGCAGTGCCTGCAGGTGAACTATATCTCAGCTTAGTTACTTATTTTATTCAGGAAAGCCGCTACATGAAATATGAGATTTCAGTATCTAATATTCTGCTTACTCTGGCTACCACTCCATGGGAAGCATGGATACAGTGTGGAGCCTTTCTATAATTACCTGAATTTCTGTATAATATACCGCTCATTAATGTTGAGCTTCCAAAGGCAACTGATTCTATAATCTGGTTGAGATATAGGGAAGAAAATATTTTTAATTTAAGTGAAATTTCTGCGTCTGTGGGACTTCTTTTCCTTTTCCAGTGAAAGACAGTTGTAGTGTGGTATCAAAGACCTGAACTTGGGAATCAGATTTTCTAGGTCTATATATGTTTTATTATTTACTATCTCTGCAAATATAATCAACTTAATTAACCTCTCTGTATCCTAATTTTCCTCATCTACAAAAGGAAATTATAAAATAACCATCCAGTCATATGTTGCTTAATGATGGAGATACATTCTGAGAAATGCATCCTTAGGGGATTTTGTCTTTATGTGAACAACATGGAGTATATTTACACAAATCTAGATGGTACAACCTACTACATGCCTACTACCTATCCTATGCAGAGGCTATACCTATACACATATTATTATATTGTATAGCCTCTTTCTCCTAGGCTACAATCCTATACAATATGTTACTGTATGGAATACGATAGGCAATTGTAACACAATGGCTATGTATCTGTATATTAAACATATATAAACATAGAAAAGGACAGTAAAAATTAGTATAGAAGATTAAAAATAGTATAACTACGTAGGGCACATACTGTGAATAGAGGTTGCAGGACTGAAAGTTACGCTGGGTGAGTCAGTGAGTGAGTGGTGAGTGAATATAAAGACCCAGTGCATTACTGTACACTACTATAGACTTTATAAACACTATATATATAGGACACACTAAATTTATAAAAATATTTTCTTTCTTCAATAATAAATAAACCTGAGCTTACAGTAATATTTTACTTTACACAAATTTTAATTTTGAAAAATTTGTGACTTGTATGTCACTAAAACACAAATCCATTTTACAGCTGCATAAAATATTTTAATGTACTTATTCTATACACTTTTCTGTTTTAATCTGTTTCTACTTTTAAACATTTTGTTAAAAGCTAAGACATAAATACATACATTAGCTTAGGCCTATATCATCAATATTCCTGTCTTCTACTTCCACATCTTGTCCTACCGGAATCTCTTCAGAAGCAATAGCACTTCTGTAATATCAATGCCTTCTTTGGAATAACTCCTGAAGACCCTGCCTGAGGCTGCTTTACTGTTAACCTTTTTTTTTTTAATAAGTAAGAGTACACTCCAAAATAATGATAAAAAGTATAATAAATGCCTAAACCAATAGCATAGTCATTTATTATTATTACCAATTATTGTATATGGAGGGTAACTGAATGTGCTGCACTTTTATAGGTCTGGCAGTACAACAGGTTTGTTTACAGCAACATCACCACATATACGTGAATAATGAATGTGCTACAACATTACAGTGGCTATGACATTACTAGGCAATAGGAATTTTTCAGCTCTATTATAACTTTATAGGACCACCGTTGTATAACTGTTCACTGTTGAGGGAAATGCTATTATGTGGTGCATGATTGTCCTTATATCATACAAAAGAGAAAGTAATGGGAAAAAAAAACATTTTTAACCAAACATACTGAGATCGCACCTTGTACCAGTTACTGTCCTAAATGCTTTATAAGCAAAATAATTAATCTTCTTACCAATCCTATGAGGTAGTAAGTTCTAAGACTTTAGATCAGTGATTTAACATTCTGTTCACATGAGAGAGTATTGCAAAAATAATTCAAAAAACAAATTTTGCTATATTAATACTAGAAAGGCTTGTGTCACGTTTATCATCTAATGCAAGTGGACTGAGGTGCTTTGTCTCATATAGCCATGCAAACCAAGATGCCATCTTTTCAGAAAAGGGTTTCTCAACCTTGGTACCATTGACATTGGATTGGATAATTTTACTTTTTAGAGGGCACGAGGATGGGGGGATGGGAGAGGACTTTCTTTGCGATGACAAAAATGTTTTAAAATTAGATTATGGTAATGGTTTCACAGCTCTGTACATATACTAATAACCATGGAATTGTTCACTTTATTTTTCTATTATTTGTTTATTTTATTATACTTTAAGTTCTAGGGTACATGTGCACAACGTGCAGGTTTGCTGCATATGTATACATGTATCATGTTGGAGTGCTGCACCCATTAACTCGTCATTTACATTAGGTATTTCTCCTAATGCTATCGTGGCAATTGTCCTGTACATTGCATCATGTTTATGAGGGTCCCAAGCTTTTATCCATTAGAGTCCAGTAGTATCATCCCAGTTTTCATAAACACAAATTTCTCCACATGCAGTCAGGTGATCCCTGGGTGGAAAAAGGAAATTATGTCATTGGGAATCATTGATTTAGAAACTATAGCATTCACTACAGACTCAAAGACTTCGCTGGATTTCTTGGGAGGTGAGAGGTTTGGCTGGCAAATAAGTTCATATTTTCCCATTCCTCCAGGAAATCTAGTAATTATATTTTTTCAAAGAGAAGAATGAAATGAAGTTCAGTAAACAAATGGCTGTGGATTTTGTTTTTTTGTTTGTTTTGTTTTGTTTTGTTTTTTGCCAAAATCTGCCTTTCTGGTGATCAACTACCAATTTCACTCTTTTTTCCTCTCACACATTGAATATACTCTGTTTACAAAGGAGGCACTTAAAATTTTGTTACTAACAGCATCCAACTCAGGTCCTGGTTCTGTGAATAATACACATTATTCTGCATCAGGCATAAAAGTGCCTTCACAGTTCAGTAACCTTTGAATTCAAAAGACATTTCTTGCTCTGCCCACCCTCCCCCAACTAATATACAGTAGCAGAACAGAGACAGCTTAACTAATAAATAATTCATTTGAAAAGGAGAAGAATGGGAAACACAGATCACAGATTGTTGAAAATAACAGTGAATGATATGAGGAAAACTTTTTGATTAGACTTTGTTTTGCTTTCTGGTGTTCTAAAACATTTATTTTGGGTTAGGGGTACATGTGCAGGTTTTTTATATAAGTAAAGTAGTGTCATGGGTGTCATGTACTTAGCCTAGTACCCCCATAGTTATTTTCTTTATGATCCTCTCCTTCTTCCCATCATGTAGCCTCAGGTAAGCCCTGGTGTCTATTGTTCCCCTCTTTGTGTTCATGTGATCTCATCATTTAGCTCCCACTGAAAGGTGAGAACATCTGGTGTTTGGTTTTCTTTTCCTGAATTAGTTTGTTACGAACAATGGCCTCCAGTTCCATCCATGTTCCTGAAAAGGACATGATCTCATGTGCTTTTATGCCTGGGTAGTATTCCACGGTGTATATATACCACATTTTCTTTATCCATTCTATCACTGATGAGCATTTATGTTGATTCCCTGCCTTTGCTATTGTGAATAGTGCTGCAGTGAACATCCGTGTGCATGTGTCTTTATGACAGAACAATTTATATTTGTGTGGGTATATAGTCAGTAATGGGATTACTGGGTCGAATGGTAGTTTTAGCTCTTTGAGGAATTGCCACACTGTCTTTCAGAATGATTAAACTAATTTATACTTCCACCAACAGTGTATAAGCATTCTCTTTTCTCAGCAACCTCTCCAGTATGTTATTTTTTAACTTTTTAGTAACAGACATACTGAATGCTGTGAGATGGTATCTCATTGAGGTTTTGATCTGCATGTCTCTAATGATCAGTGTTACTGAGCTTTTTTTCATATGCTTGTTGGTCACATGTATGACTTCTTTTGAAAAGTGACTATGTCCTTTGGCTACTTTTTAAAGAGGTTATTTTTTGTGTGTGTAAATTTGTATATGTTCCGTATAGATGCTAGATATTGACTTTTGTCAGATACATAGTTTACAAATATTTTCTCCTAATTTGTAGGTTTTTTGTTTACTCTGATGATAGTTTCTTTTGCTATGTAGCAGATCTTTAGTTTAATTGATCCCATTTGACAATTTTTGCTTTTGTTGCAGTTGCTTTTGGCATTTTCAACATAAAATCTTTGCCATAACATCTTTGCCAGTTTCTATATTCAGAATGCTATTGCCTAAGTTGTCTTCCAGGGTTCTTATAGTTTTGGGTTTTACATTTATGTCTTTAATCCATTTTGAGTTGATTTTTGTGTATGGTGTAAGGAAGAGGTCCAGTTTCGATCTTCTGCATTTGGTAAGGCAGTTATCTCAGCACCATTTAACCATTTATTGAATAGGGAGTCCTTTCCCCATTGTTTTTGTTTACTTTTTCAAAGATCAGACAGTTCTCTGTGTACAGTCTTATTTTTGAACTCTCTATTCTGTTCCATTGGTCTATGTGTCTGGTTTTATTTTCACCAGTGCCATGCTGTTTTGGTTACTGTAGCACTGTAGGTATACTATGAATTCAGGTAGTGTGGTGGCTCCTGGTCTATTTTTTTGCTTAGGATTGCCTTAACTATTTAGGCTCTTTTTTGGCTCCATATACATTTTTAAATAATTTTTTCTAGTTTTATAAAGAATGTCATTGGCAGTTTGATAGGAATAGCACTGATTCTATAAATTGCTTTGAGCTGTATGGCCATTTTAATGTTGATTCTTCCTATCCATGAGCATAGGATGGTTTTCCATTTGTTTGTGTCACCTCTGGTTTCTTTGAGCAATGTTTTGTAATTCTTATGGTAGAGATATTTCACCTCCCTGGTTAAATGTATTCCTAGGCATTTTTTTCTCTTTGTGGCAATTGTGAGTGAGATTGCCTTCCTAATTTGGCTGTTGGCTTGAATGTGTCATATATGGGAATGTTAGCGGTATTTGTACGTTGAGTTTGTATCCTGAAACTTTGCTGAAGTTGTGCATCAACTTAAGGAGCTTTTGGGCTGAGACTATGGAATTTTCTAGATATAGAATCATGTCATCTTCAAACAGGGATAGTTTTGCTTCCTCTCCTCCTATGTGGATGCCCTTTGTTTATTTCTCGTGCCTGATTGCTCTGGCCAGGACTTCCAATATGATGCTGAGCAAGATAGATGAGAGGGGGTGTCCTTGTCTTGTGTGGGTTTCCAACAGGAATGCTTCTGGCTTTTGCCTGTTTAGTATGATGTTGGCTGTGGATTTGTCAGAGATAGCTCTTATTATTTGGAGGTACGTTTTTCCAATTGACAGTTTTAATACAAAGTGTGTTAAATTTTATTGAAAGCCTTTTCTGCATCTATTGAGATAATCATGTGGTTTTTGTAATTAGTTCTGTTTATATGATGGATCATATTTATCAATTTGCATATGTTGGACCAACCTTGCATCCCAGGGATAAAGCCAATGATCATGGTGGGTAAACTTTTTGATATGCTGCTGGATTCAGTTTGCTAGTACTTTGTGGAGGATTTTCGCATCAATGTTCATCAAGAATATTGGCCTGAAGTTTTTTTTGTTTTGTTTTTGTTGTTGTGTCTCTGACAGATTTTGTTATGAGGATGATGCTGGCCTCATAGAATGAGTTAGAAATAAATCCCTACTCCTCAATTTTTTGGAATATTTTCACTAGGAATGGCACTAGCTCTTCTTTGGACATCAGTTACAATTCAGCTACAAATCCATCTGGTACGGAACTTTTTTTTTTAGTTTAATAGGCTATTTATTACTGATTCAATTTCAAAGCTTGTTATTAATCTGTTCAGGAATTCAATTTTTTCTGTTTCAGTCTTGGAGTGGTGTATATGTCCAGCAATCATTTGTATCTTCTAGGTTTTCCAGTGTGTATACATAGAGGTGTGCGTCATAGTCACTGATGGTTATTTTTATTTCTGTGGTGTCAGTGGTAACATCCTCTTTGTTATTTCTAATCGTATTTGGATCTTCTTTCTTGGCTTCATGATTATTCTAACTAGTGTTCTTTTTCATTAATTTTTTTCAAAAAAGCAAACTCCCGAATTCATTGACCTTTTGAGTGGTTTTTCATGTCTCCATCTCCTTCCATACAGTTTTGATTTTGCTTATTTCTTGTCTTTTGTCAGCTTTTGGGTTGATTTACTCTTATTTCTCTAGTCATTTTTGTTTTTGTGTTAGTTTGTTAGCTTGATACCGTTCTAACTTTTTAATGTATGTGTTTAGCTCCCCTCTTAATACTCCCTTAGCTGTGTCCCAGAAATTCTGATACATTGCATATTTGCTCTCATTAGTTTCAAAAACTTCTTGATTTCTGCTTTAATTTCATTGTTTACTCAAAAGTCATTCAGGAGCAAGTTTAATTTCCATGTAATTGTATGTTTTGGAGAAATTTTTGGTTGGGAATTCTATTTTTATTCCACTGTGGTCCAAGGGAGTGGCTGGTATGATTTTTGCTCTTTTGCGTTTGCTGAGGATTATTTTATGTCTGAGTGTGTAGTCGATTTTAGAGTATGTGGCAGTGAGAAGAACATATATGCTGTTGTTTTGGGGCAAAGAGTTCTGTAGGTATTTATGAGATCCATTTGGTCCAATATGAGTTCAGGTCCTAAATATATTTGTTAATTTCCTGCCTTAATCATCTGTTTAATACTGTCCGTGGGGTGTTGAAGTCTCTCACTATTATTGTGTGGGAGTCTAAATCTCTGTGAAGGTCTCTAAGAACTTGCTTTATGCATCTGGGTGCTCCCATGTTGGATGCACATATGTTTAGGATAGCTGGGTCTTCTTGTTGAATTGAACCCTTTACCATTACAGTATATCCTTCTTTTTCTTTTTTGATCTTTGTTGGTTTAAAGACTTGGATTCTTTTTCTTCTTGTACATTATTCTTTATGACTATGGCTTCAACTTCTGGGATACTCTTCCAGGTCTATCATCTTTGTCAGTCACATCTAAAGTGTCATGCCTGGCTATGCCATCCTTACAGTTTGCTCAGTTTTTCTATATTGCTTCTCTTTTGAAGCTCATCAAATAGTCAGAAGCTTGTTAGACAAGGTTTATTGTTTCTTTGGCACTGAAATTCCCTCAAAATCTCAACAGGCTTCTTACCTATTTACTCCCTATCAATTCTATGTACCATTAATCATACTCACTATTCTTTTCTAGAAAAGTTCTCAATTCTGCTTAATATTTCTGATTACATGCCTCTATGCCTCCCTGTTTACTGCATGCTTTAAAACTTTTCTAAATTGGAAGTTGTTTGGCTTAGAGATACCATACTCTTATTTTAATCTCTCATAAGTATAAAAATTCAGAAGACAATGAAAAAAATCAATTAATAATTGTCAATGATTACACACACACACACAAGCATTAGAAGAGTTAGTGAGATAGTAGCAGAAGCATCAAATATTCACATTTCAGGCTTACAATTAAAAAATACTAAAGTTAAATAAAAAGAAAGCATCACTGCTAGTATTTGCAAAGATTGTCAATGACCTAAACACCAATATGAGGAAAATTTGGTAGATGCAGAAATGATGTGACATGGCTGAAAGAAGAGAAAAATGGTTAAACTGAAGCTCAGTTCCTAAAAATCAATACGCAAACGTCACAGAGACCTCATTATCTGCTTAACAATACAAAGATATGTTTAGACAGGAATTAATATATTTGGAGTACGCCACAATAAGAAAGAAAAAATATTTTGAATAAATTATAGATACTGAGAGATAGCATTTCCATTATGACTATGGAAATGACTCCCTAGCAGAAGAACAGACAGGAAAATTTTCTGTGTTTTTTTTAAAAGAAAGACAGTGATACATTGGTGGACAATTTCTCTGGAGTGATCATCTCAAAGAATATATATTGAAACTTTATTTTATGAAACATGTTTTGCATTGAACAGATAGTTTTATAAAATACTTAAAATTACTAAAATATAAAAGGCATTTAAAGTATGACCTAATTGTATTATTTATTCAAAATACATAAAATTACCTTCATATTGCTATAATTGCTTTCCAAATTATCATTCCTATCTTCCGTCCTGACCTTCTTGTGTACCAGTGATAGTTTTACAATTGGCACTGGTTTGTACCTTACACTATTAGAGAAAAATATTTAGGTTGTGGTAATATTCATTGCCCCCAAAGTCTGGTTTATAACAGTTGGCTGTATTCTCACAGGGTGAAGTTGTATTGTATACTACCAAAATGTTCTATATTGATTCTCTTAAAAAATGCAGGAAGATTATAACCTAGGGATGTTGTAAATTAGCTGTCATTAAAAGCAGTCCCAAAATTGATAAACAAATATTAGCATTAAAGGAGAGGATACACTACATACTTTGGAAACATTAAAGAGTAATAACACAATACAACAGACAAATGTAAGCATATATTTCATCAACTTAGATGAAAGGAGCCATTTGCTAAAAACCAAAACTAGCATAACTCATCAATAATAAAATTAAAAACCGGAACCATTCTGTAACTATTAAGGAAATTACATTTGTAGTAGAAACAACCAAAAAGAGAAATCTCTTTGTCTATTGAAAAAAACAAACTTTATAAAATCTCGTCCAGAAAATAGAAGACAAAAATACTTCTCAACTCATTTATGAGTCTTCTATTGCCTTGATACCAAAATGACATAGTACTAGAAACAACTCAATTCCAGAAATATATTTTTAAAGGACAAATAGAGATTATTCTGGGAATGTAAGCCTGGTTCTGTATTTGAAAATCAACTAATTCTATCTGCCATATTAACAGTCTAAAAATTTTTTAAAAAAAGATTATGTTAATTGATCAGAAAAATAACTTGCCAAAATTCAACATGCATTTCTGATAAAACTGGGAAATATCAAACTGGGAATGGAAGACAACTTGATCAAGTTGAAAAACAATGTTCATAAAAAATATCTACAGCTAGTGATGCAGCAGCCGCCCATCTGGAGCTGCTGCTGCAGGGGAGACAAAGCCCGGGCTGCTACATGTTCCTTGGAGCCAGAGGGAACTAGGAACAGGTGGATGCCCTGCCCCCTTCCAAGACGGTGGGGTGGGAGCCCGTGCTCCCAGGCACAGCTGCAGCCACCCAGAGGTGGGTGTGGACCCATGGGTGTACCCCTGCAAGCTTGAAAGTGCCTGCTCCGGTTGCCTGGTCTCCCCATGCTCCCAGTGCACGTTTGAATTTCAGAGCAAAGTTGAGGCTGATCCCAGGCACTGTCACAACCCAGCTGGGTGTGCATGTGCTCTGGGTGGCACTGACATGCCAATACCCTGCTGCCTCAGCTCCCTCTGGACTTTGGGCACTGATGAGCATGCAATGGAGGCCAAGGAGGGGCTGAGGGCAGCTCTGCATGGACCTGCAGGTGTCCCTTGGCACAAAAACCTAGGGGCCATGGATGACATTTAGAGGAGAGAAGGAGGCAGACAGGCTCTGGGCAGAAAGGGGCATGTCCATAGTGAAGCACCACCTTCAAGCCAGGGAAGGCTGAATCCTGTTGGCCAGACTGCCAGTTCTGTGGCCTGGAGATAGAACTTAGATGCTTTATTTCCAGGCCCACCCATGGCTGCTCATGGACCAATCAGCCTATACTTCTTATCTTCTGAAGTCCATTAAAAACCCCGACTCAGCCAGATTCGGGCAGATGGGATGACCTGCCTGCAGAGAGGATCTACCTACTTCTTGTCTCCTGAGAACTGTGCTGTCTATAGCTCAATAAAGCACCTCTTGGCCTTGTGCACCCTCCAGTTGTCTGCCTACCTAATTCTTCCTGGATGTGGGACAAGTACTCGGGACCCACCAAATGGTGAGACTGAAAGTGCTGTAACACAACCAGGACTGCAACATGCCCCCATGCTAGCCACACTGAGGGTGACAAGAAGGAGAGAAGAGCTGTGTCCCCTTGAGGACTTAGGAGCTCCCCAAGCTGCAACACCCTCTCTGGGTCTCTGTAGTTCCTGGCATCATCAAGTTTACAGGTGGCCTTGTGTTCCCTGGTGCCGACAACAGAAATTGCTTGCAGTATGCCTGGTCTATCTGCAGACTCACAGGGAGCTCACACCCATGTCAGTGCCTGGAGCTTCTTGCCCCACCGCAGCCGGTATACCTGGCTGTGCGTAGTGGTCAGACCCTGTGCTTGCTCACTCATCCACCCCTCACTGCTTTGCATCTGGCTCACCCTTGACAGTCATAAAATTAGTGCTGGTAGCATCAGCCTAGTGCAGCCTGCCAGGCTGAGTGGGCAGAAGAAGCCCAGCGGGTCCAAGCAAAACTTGGGCAAAGGCACCACTGGTCACAGAGGTTTCTGGCTGCTGAAGCAACACCCCGAGGATCTTATGTCACTAGTATTGTACTTAATGGTGAAAGACTGAATGTTTTCCCCCTAAGATAGGGAAAAAAACAAGGATGTCATTGTCATCACTCCTGTTTAACTTTGTAGAGGAAAGTTTATCCAGTGGATTAAAGAAAGAAAAATAACTACAAAATATATAGATCAGAAAAAAAGAAAACCACATTTATTTGCAGATGGCATGATTACCTATTGAGAAATTCTCCAGGAATCCTTAAATTACTTGAACTAATGAGTGGGTTTAGGAATGTAAAGACAACGCATGAAAATCAATTATGTTTCTATATATTAGCAACTTAAGTGCCCACGAACAGAAGAATAAATAAAACAAATGTGATGTATATACAGAAAGGAGTACTATTCAGCCATAAAAAAGAGTGAGAGCCTGTCATTTGCAGCAACATGGATAAAACTGGGGGTCATTATGTTAAGTGAAATAAGTCAGGCACAGAAAGACATATTTTGTATGTTCTCATTTGTGGAAGCTAAAAATTAAAATAGTTGAAATCATTGAGACAGAGAATGAAGGAAGATTACCAGAGGCTGAAAGGAGTGTGGGGTGAGTAGTGGTGATAGTTAGTGGGTACAAAAAATTGAAAGAATGAAGAAAACCTAGCATTTGCTAGCACAACAGGGTGACTATAGTTAAAAATAGTTTAATTGTACATTTTAAAATAGCTAACACAGTATAATTGGATTGTTTGTAACATAAAGAATAAATGCTTGAGGTGAAGGATACTCTATTTACCCTCATTATGCATTGCGTGCCTGTATCAAAATATCTCATGTAACCCATATATATATATATATGCACATACTATTTGTAATACCCACAAAAGTTAGAAATTAAAAAAAAATACATACTGTGTGATTCCATTTGTATGACATTTTCAAATAGATAAAATATAGTGTGAACATATCAGTGATTGCTAAGGGTTGGGGAGTTTGTGATTACAAAATGTTCTCATAACATAGATTTTGGGGTGATGGAAAATTTTATGCTAATTGTGGTGGTGAATGATGGTAATCTAACTGCGTTAAAACTTGCAGGAGTGGTATCATCCCCACCAATCTGAAAAAAGGGAAAAGTCAGTCAGAGTGTAAATCTCACACAATTGTGAGGTTTTATAAGTTTTTTTAGAGACAAAGAAGATCTTTGGGCAAATATCTGCTATTTAATGTCAATGGATGCGGCAGTTGCAATGTTGGTACTGCCCTGCACAGTAATTAAAAGACCTTGCATTTTTGTGTTAGCTAATGCTCATAAGTGTCACATAGATAATTTCTAATTCAGTCCACATCATTGATTCATGCTTTGCCTGAAGGCATCTCATCTGGGGGAGAGAGTCTTAATTCTTCAGAGAGACTCTCATGTTAGGGATTTAAGGTTTTGACTGGTAAATAGATTCTTGGTCAGGTTGGCCTTTGGCTTCCTTGAACCACATCACATATTTCTCTTACATAATAAATACTGACCTTCTTGACAGTTTACAATTGAGCTCATCTAGAAGCATCTTATTAAAAAGGATCAGAATTTAATACAGCAGGATTTCACTTCCAAATTACATACTGCCTGATTGCTAAAAGGTCCCAAATGTTAGCCAGAGTGTTTTTGAAATTGAAGTCTATGCCAGCTTAAAACTACAATGCATTCAACATTTTTAAAGCCCTTATTTTAGAACATTTAGTTTTAAAAGTTCTGACCATATATCATTTCGAGGTAATAAAATTCCTATTATTTTTAATAAGCATTACTTTATTACTGTTGTGAAATTAACATGTGTTCATTATACAGTCATTCAAACACAATAAAAAATTTCAAAGGCAAAATAAGAACCCTATTCAAGCTAACAGCATAAACACACACACACGCGCACACACGCACGCAAGCACACATACATATATAACATATTTTCAGTCAGATAGGATACAAAATTATATAGAACCATCCTCATAGAAGGCTAAAATCCTGTTTTAGGTGATGCTAACAGGCACACCAACTGGCTGCTTGCATCAGATAGGGCTCCTCATGAAATCTAGAAAAATCAATAAGGATGAAAAAAGAGATACAACTCAACAATGTGAGGAATATCCAAACAGAGCCTGCAACCGTCACAAAGATACTGAAGAAATACTACATGAAAATAACATTTTAATATTCAACAACTTAGAATTCTTTGAAAAAATATATCAAAACTCACCCAAGGTAATATAATGTGAGTAGCTCTATAACCATTTAAAATTGAATTTTAATTAAAAGTTCCAAAAAAGGAAATCTTTATGCCCAGATGGTTTTAGTAGCTCAATTTAGCAAACATTTAGGAAAGAAATTAACACAAATGTCTACAACCTTTTCTAGAATATAGAAAAGAGAAAACTTCCAATCCATTTTATGAGGCCAGTGGTTCTCTAATTAAAAAAAAAACCTCAGCATAAAAAACAAGCAAACAAAATCACTCATGAATATGCATACACAAAGCCTTAACAAAATTTTAGCAAACTTAATCCAACAATGTATAAAAACAATAATATACCATAACTATATTGGGTTATTTATTCCCAATATGCAAAGCTGGTTCTATATTCAAAAATCAATCATTGCAATCCACCATTACAACAGGTAAAAGTAGAAAAGTCACATGATCATATCAACTGAAACCAAAAAGACATTTCACAAAGTTCGATACTCATTTATGATTAAAAATTTTCATTATACTGGAATAGAGAGGAATTTAATGGTAAAAGACTGAATACATTTCTTGAAAATCAGGAACAAGACATGGTTATTCTCTCTCTCCACTCTTTTTGGCATAGTACTGGAATTTCAGGCACTACAATAAGACAGAAAAAATAAAATAAAATGCATGGCAGATTTGAAAGAAAGAAATAAAATGGTCTCTTTTGGCAGACAACATGATTTTCTGTGTAGGAAACCCGAGGAATCTACACAAGCAGAAACCAAATGGATTTATGTGAGTTAAATAAAGTCACAAGACATATGATCAACAAAAATCAATCATATTTTTAGATAGCAAAATGAATAAGTGTAAACAGAAATTAATCCCACAATACCATTTATTTTTCCAAAAAATGTTATATTAGATATAAGCCTAACATGGCATGTACAGATTCTGTATGATAAAAATAATAAAATGCTGATGGAAGAAATTAAAGAACTACTTGAAGAGACATGATGGATGTGATTTAGAACACTCAACATAGTAAAGTTGTCAATTTTCCCTAAATTAATTTATGAATTACACAAGTACAATATCTCAGCATATTTATTGTATACATAGAAAAGCTTATCCTAAGATTTACATAGAAAGGCAAAACTCAAAAATAGCCAAAACAATTTTAATTTTAATAAATGGTGCTAAGCAAAAATGGATTGTAAAGTGTAAAACTATAAAACTTCTAAGAAAATAATATAGTGGAAAATATTTGGGAACTAGAACTTAGCAAGGAGTTCTTAGACTCAGCATCAAAAGCAAGTACCATAAGTGGAATGATTGATAAATTGGAACTTATCAAAATTAAAACCTTTTACCTTGAGAAAAAGATGAAAAGATAAGCTGCATGGTGGAAGAAATATTTTCAAGTCACATATCTGACAATAGATATAAAATACGAAACACTCTTAAAACTCAGTGAAACAAACAAAATAATCCAGGCAGAAGGTGGGTAAAATACACGCACAGACACTTTACTGAAGATTATATGGCAAGTAAAAATATGAGAGACATTTAACTTCCTTAGCAATTAAATAAATGCAAATTAAAACCACAATGAAATATTACTAAAACTTTTTCAGAATGGCAAAAATAAAAAATATCAAATAGTGGTGAGGATTTGGAGCAAGTGGGTCACTCATACATTGCTTTGGGGAATATAAATAGCACAGTCACTTCGGGAAACAGACGGTCAGTTTTTTTTTAAAGTAAACATGGACTTACCGTACAACCTGGCAATTGCATTCTTGGGCATTTGTCACAGAGAAATGACAAATAATTTTCACCCAGGGCCTTGTAAACAAATGTTCTTAGTAGCTTAATTTATAATATCTGTAAACAGGAAACTACCCAAATGTCCTTCAGTGGATGAATGGCTAAACAACAATACATTCATACATACCATGAAACACTACTCAGTAATAAACCAGGAATGAGCTATTCACACACCTAAGAACTTGCGTAAACCTAAAGGAAATTATGCTTAGAGAATAAAAGAAGCCAGTCTTAAAAACATGCATACTGCATGGATCCATTTTTGTAATATTTGTGAAATATAATGACATAATTATAGAGAAGAAAAACTGATCAGTGGCTGCCAAGTGATAGGAGTGAGGTGGGAGGGGATAGGTGTGTATACAAAGGGGTAAAACAAGAAAGCTTTGTGGCAATGTACAGTTGAGTATCTTGATTTTGTTGGTGGGACACAAGGCTGCACATATGATAAATTGTACACACCCCTAAACACAGGGATGCCTGTGTACTGGTAAAATCTGAATAAGTACTATGGATTACACTAATATTGTGTTATTGGCTATGATATTGTACAGTTGTATAGTTGTAGAAAGTATTAACTTTGGGGAAGACTGAATGAAGTTGACATGGGACTTCCCTATACATTTTCTGCAATGTCTTATGGATAAATAATTATTTCAAAATAAAAATTAAACATTACTTTTCTGGGGAGCATGTAAAATAATTTAAGAAAAATGAATGAATTTTCCTGTAGAAAGTGTCAGGTATTAGGTGTCAGAACCTTAGTTTTCACTTAACATAGTGCACCTGAGTCTATCAATGGCCTTAATATGTATTTATAGTGCTATAGTAATGGCAGATTATATAACATGAAATGTTCCTGACCCTAGTAATTTTCATTCAACACTCATTTAACAAATGTGGCAGACACTAAAATGGTCTGTTAGGTCTGTATGTACCAGGTTTGCCCACTAGGAAAGTGGTAGCCAAGAGCACACTACAGCCTGGCCTCCAGAATGTCTCATTATCCAGACATACTGCTTTGCTTTCCTCTTTAACCTAGGCATCTTGAAATCTCGAAAGTATCTGTAGCATAGTTTTAAAGTTCAGAGTTATATTGAGGAAGATGTGGTGTGAATCCATGTGACCTTCCTGTACATCCAATTACATCCTGCTGTATATCCCTGTACAATGTCCTGTGACTCAATAATTATTTCAAAATAAAAATCTAATATGATAACAAAAGTGTACTTCCTGAATAAAGTGTCTCATGTGATAATGTTAAGAGTTTCAATCAGACAAAGCTAGATTCTAATTTGGGGCAGGGGATGGGAAAGCTGCTACTTAGACCACAATCTAGTTATTCAAGACTAGATTTCAAAAACTTCAAGAACAATTTTTGACACATGAAAACAAGCTCATCATCACTAGCCATCAAGGAAATGCAAATCAAAACCACAATTATATACCATCTCACACCAGTTAGAATGGCGATCATTAAAAAGTCAGGAAACAACAGGTGCTGGAGAGGATATGGAGAAATAGGAACACTTTTACACTGTTGGTGGGACTGTAAACTAGTTCAACCATTGTGGAAGACGGTGTGGTGATTCCTCAAGGATCTAGAACTAGAAATACCATTTGACCCAGCCATCCCATTATCAGGTATATACCCAAAGGATTATAAATCATGCTGCTATAAAGACACATGCACATGTATGTTTATTGTGTCACTATTCACAATAGCAAAGACTTGGAATCAACCCAAATGTCCATCAGTGATAGACTAGATTAAGAAAATGTGGCACATATACACCATGAAATACTATGCAGCCATAAAAAAGGATGAGTTTGTGTCCTTTGTAGGGACATGGATGCAGCTGGAAACCATCATTCTCAGCAAACTATCACAAGAACAGAAAACCAAACACTGCATGTTCTCACTCATAGGTGGGAATTGAACAATGGGATCACTTGGACACAGGAAGGGGAACATCACACACCAGGGCCTGTTGTGGGGTGGGGGGACGGGGGAGGGATGACATTAGGAGATATACCTAATGTAAATGATGAGTTAATGGGTGCAGCACACCAACATGGCATATGTATACATATGTAACAAACCTGCACGTTGTGCACATGTACCCTAGAACATAAAGTATAATTTAAAAAAAAGATTTAGATTTCTTAATCTTTAGTTCACTAAAACAACAACCTTTCTAAAACTCAGTTAGCTAATTTCTAAAATAAAAATAATTATATTTAACCGAGAGGGTTGCGATCTCAGTTAAATGAAAAAAATGCATGTACAACATTTACAAGATGCCTGTGATATATGCAATAAGTGTTATTATTGCTAAACAAATTTGCTATAATTTATGTTACATGCTAACTTGGCTGTGAGGGCCCTTGTATCTAACCTAAAGCAGATATCAATAAATTTGTCTGCCAAGGGCCAGACAGTAAATAGTTTAGGGTTTGTGAACCATACAGTCTCTGCAGCAACTACTCGACTCTGCTGTTGTATTGCAAAAGCAGTCATAGATAATAGTAAGTGAATTAGCTTGTCTGCTGTCCCAATAAAACTTTTTTTGTGTGGACATTTAGCTTGCCAGCCTTACAAAAACAGGCACTGAACAATAGTATGATGGGGCATTGGGAGGAAGGTGGGACAAGGCTGTGGGTGAAAGTATAAAGTAAAAGTAATTCTATATCATCCATAACCAATAGCACAAAGCACAGAGTGGTAAAACATAGAAGTTGCAAAAATGAATGAAAGACCTTTGGTATTATGCTGAATTTAGCATTTGTCCTGTAATAAGTGATGGGGAATCATTGGAAGGGTTCTGAAATTACTGAGCCCTGATCTAAAAAGATCGTTAAGGAGATCTTCAGAACATGAACATATCCTCTTTAGGTTCTGCTTCTATTGTAGGATGACATTTGAATAAAAGAGGGAAGAAAATCATTAGGTTATCTATAAAACAAATAGTGATTGCCAAATTTCTGGGGTAGAAAATTTCTTTGTGTGATTATGGGAGAGCAGGCTAATCTGCTTAAAAGGAACAAGTCAAGGGGTTATGAGACTTACAGGTACTGTGGTGTGGTCCATAATGAGATCAACGAGGATCAGTTTGGAGGACCTCATAAGTTATGTAAAGGTCTTTATGTTTTTTCTAAGTATGGTAGGATACTCTCAAAGTATTGAAAAGGAAGTGATCTGCTCTGATGTACAGTTTTTAAAAATCATGTTGGCTACTGTGGGGCAAAATACAGGAAAAGCAGACTAATTAGAAAGCTATTTTAATAGTCTAGGTGAGAGATAATGATAACTTAGAAGCATAAGAAGTTACAAGAAAGTAGAGTAGTAATTTTCATTGATGTGACTTTTAAAATAATTTGTTGGAGGTGTGATTGGTTTCAGAAATCCACTTGGATTCTCATATACGCTGATTACTACTTGTTTTAACTTTAAGTGTTATTTTCCGCTATTTGACAATTTCCATTGGCATTTTCATAGAAAATTTACTGTTTTAATGTTAGCACTTGATCTTGTCTTTACTTCATTGTTTCCCTATCCCATATACATATTATCTTCCCTTTACACCATTATTTTTCTACTCTCCCTCTCTCTTTCTCTTTCTCTCTGTCTTTCATTCTCTCTCTCTCTCTATGTACTATATATACACACACACACATACATATATACTATGTTCATGTCTATACACACACACATATATATACTATGTGCATGTCTCTACATATACACATGTATACACATCAAATTATATTTGCTATAAGTTAGGTAGCTGGAACTCTTGTGTCTCCACCAAATGTAGATCCTCCTTTGGAAATTACCACTGAGAATTAGTATTATTAAAATAGTAATTATACCTACATTTGGCTAATTTGAGAAGTAATTGCCCAATTTCAGCCACAATTAGTCACTTGGCGATATTTTTCAGGCACGATTTCATTATGATGAGAAACAAACAAACAAAACATGTGTGTTAGCTGCTCCTTTTATGATCTGCCTACTAATGAACCTGTCTTCTGCACATACTTTCTTCACTTGAGTACTTCAACAAAGCATTTAGCATCCCCTAGGGAATTTCTTGGACTAGTGCAATGGAAATAGTTTCCCCATGTTTGAAGATTTTTAGATGTGTTATGAATAGTTATAGTTCATTGAAAAACAATTTCTTCGGGCTATCACCTTGTGGGTAGAAAAAATAGTGAATCTTTTGATTATGAAAATATCAAAATGGGTTGTTTGTAATTAATCATCAGGTTTGTCTATGTCTCTACCTCAACAAAACAAGTGATTACAGAATTCAGCAGTCAAAAATTAAAAGCATCTTTTATACACATGACATTATATAGTAACTGCCTGAGTTCCACGTTCTTGGAAAACAGAAACAGTTAAAAAAAATTGCCCTTCACCCAGTCCTTTTGTGCTTAGAAACTAACTAGTCACTGCAAAGGACCACCATGCCCTAATATTGTTCAAGATAAAAAGCTGTTTCCATCTTATCTCATGCCTTCTATAAGATTGGTGAATGCCTCCCTTATATACCTGCCTCGATCAATCTCCAGGCTCCCCTTTCTTTTCTCTCAGATATTCTCATTAATGAGCATTTACCTTATTGCAATAGCTTGAATAAAATCTATTTGTTTGGTGCGTTTGTTTTTCACACAAAGTGGTATCTCTTTCTAAACCTAGATAACTAAGTAGGGAACAAAAATGTATTTTACTATTATAATAGAAACATTGGGGCTTATAGACTTACAATATGGGTGGTTAAATCTGTAATAGACAACAGACAATATTGAATGGTGAAATTTAAAAAATATCTACTATTAGAAATATTGTCAGGGGTGTTTTCTGAAACTACCAAAGTCAGATTGGGTGACAGTATTTTCATTTTATGATAAAAGCTTGTTTTAATAGGTTGGAAGAGTAGTCAGAAATATTTGTCTCGGTTTAAGATTTTGTAATGGATGAAGTGTAAAATTTTAATGTTTCTATAAAACACAGTAAAGCATGAATACTTAATAATGGAAAACATGGAATAATTACATAATACAAATTTAGTAGAACTGGCTACCTAAAATGGAAAATATCCATAAATATAAATAAACGTATTAAGGTACAATAAAAGACAAACTTACCAGTGAGAAATATTTGCAAATACCTCATAATTAGTAGTGTCAATATTTTTTATAAAATAAGTCCTTTTACCTATACTGGGAAATAGTCAATGGTCAAAAGAAAAAAAGAGAGAAAACAAGAACTGAGAGAAAAATTTAAATAGCTAATTAATGTATTGCGTATACTGAATGGAAATGTACATTCAAATAACAAGATATCTCCTCTGTTTTAAATTGTGGATTCTGCACCCCTCCCCACAATTTGGAAGACTAGATTTCAAAAACTTCTTCAAGAACAATTTTTAGTATATATTATAACATTTTAGAATTATTAATCTTTAGTTCATTAAAACAATGCTAAAATTCCCCTCTTAAGGAATAATCAAAGCTAGAGAAAAATTCTACATAAAATTAAATCTTAGTGTAATTAATAATAGAGAAAAATTGGAAACAAATTGAATGCCTAGCAAGGGGGGAAAGTGTCTAAACAAATTTTACAATGTTTATACAGATATAATATGAAACTTTAACCAACAGGTTGTTGATGAATAATTAATATGAAAAAATACTTTAAAATGTAAATTATGGTAAATTTATTATATGTTTTTGTTTTCTGCATTTCCAAAAACATATATCTATATGTATATTCAAAGCTTAACAATTAAAATCGAACTGTCACATAATAGAGTCCCCAAATTCATTGTTGTTAGAAACATGAACTCAGGAACGGATAGAAATGCTTAAGTCACTTATAGAAGGGATACTTTGGCCCAGTGAAAATTGAAAATGTGTAAGATTGGATATAACCAAATTATTATTTCCTAAAAGTAAGCAAGCTATGTTATGGAGTGGATTTTTGGGTTTTCTTTAGGAAAAAAAGAATCAAACCAGGCATGAGTCAGAATGTTCAGATTAAGTTCCTTCATTCCATTTTTACAAAACTTAATCCTAATTGCATTTCATAGAGTGATCATACAGCTCACCTTTTAGCCATGAAATGTTAAGAAACATATTAGGTAGAATGTTTTTCTTTGGTTTTGGAGGAAATGAGGAACTTGAGCTTGAATATGCCTCTGTAGGCTTTCTTTAAGCAATTCTGATTAAATCCTGCATAATAGACAAGAGAGGACATAATTGTGCTTGTTAAATGCAGTCTCCATTTAACTGTCAAATAAGAGAGTAGAAAAAGGAAAAAAAAAAAAACTATTGTCAGCCATGGAGATAATTTCAGACAATCACAATAATCTGCATTACAATATTCTTTCCTATGAAAAAGACGACCATAACACCATCACAAACAGCAGTTCAATGATAACCACTCAGATTTGATGCCTTAAATGTGAACATCTGTTTCTATCATTAAAACTCTCAGAGTGCTGTTAATTACTTGTCTTCATCTACTTTCAGTATCTGTAAATATATATTCAAAATCTAGAAAAGCAATTCCCATTATTTAAACAATTGATAGTAACATCTGATGATACTATGGGTATCATACCTGCATACAAGTGGCTGCTTCATTCTTGAGGGATTATGCACATACCTAATATATAAAATCTGTTTCTTATTTAACATTCCCCTATTTCTCACATTCATTGTTGGATTATATATACATCATGTGTGTATACACACACATAAACACAAACTGTGACACATACACACAGGCAAACATACAGAGAGACAGGGATAGAGAACTAATGAAATAGATATAGATATATGGTAAAAGACAGGTACATATTTGAGTATGTATCAATTGGAAGTTACTATAATTTAACTCATTCAAAAAATTCATCCAATTAAAAAACATAGAGCCCAGAACCCTTTAGAATATGCCATTTTTCTTTATAAAGTAATGTATTCACAGGGATAATGTAAAATCAGATGTTTTAATATCCTAGGCAGTGTTCATAAGTATCTGGTGTGTCCTAAGTCTATGCAAAAGTTATATATGATACACTGTGGTTGGTACAGCATGCTTTACATCATAGCTGAAAACAACATTAGATATAAAACTTTCCAATATTTCTACATTATTGGCTGTTAACCTGAGCTAGCCTGGGGAAAAGGGGGGAGAGAGGAATGAATGCCTTAGAAAGAATATCGTAATACAAATAAAAATGGGAAAGAATGTCTGAAAGAATATTAGAACAATGATCACCAACATTTAGAACTAGGTCATTTTCCCTCTAGAATTTTTACTGACTTAACTCAGCTCTCAAAAACTAACAGTTGCTCTGTCCTTTCATCATTCAAAATTTTGTGGGGAGGTAAAGGCTGTGGTCTCCTTGAAGTATGATGCAGGAATAACATGACTGAGATGAGCCATCTATATAGGAGAAACAAGCAGTGTGAAAAAATAACTCAAGAGGTTTCCACTATATGATTCACCTGGGTTTGACAGGATAAACACTATTCTTTCCATAGAAGTGATGTCTAAATCTAACAAGATGTTATAGCACCGTGGAGCATTGACACCACCTCAACAAAACTTAAATTCACAGCTGCTCTTCCTGAGGAAGAGTCAAAGAGTCACTGTTATCAGACTTCCAAATTGCAGTGGAATTCATTCTACCTTCTTTGCTTTTCTTCTGAAATCTGGATTCAATGGCTCATATGAAGATCACAGTAAATTCAGTCTTTATGGAGTTGTCTGTCTCTCAGCATCATTAGTCTTCCCAATCTGGATTGCACATAATTTGAAACATATTTTTTAAATGAGTCAAAACTATGAACTTTATTACTGACAAAATGTAAGCTGAAAGACAAGGTTAAATATTCTTGTTAATAATATCTTAACACAGAAATCTATTATTCAATTTACTCTCCAAAGAATTCCACCAGTGACTGGGCAGGGCTTCCCCATCAGGAAAGAAGAGGCTCCTAGACAAATAGAAGTCTGGAGAACAAGAGGAGAACTTGTGTTTACTCAAGTTCTATACTTTCTAAATATACTGTATACTCAGAAAGAACCATGNATCTTAGTGTAATTAATAATAGAGAAAATTGGAAACAAATTGAATGCCTAGCAAGGGGGGAAAGTGTCTAAACAAATTTTACAATGTTTATACAGATATAATATGAAACTTTAACCAACAGGTTGTTGATGAATAATTAATATGAAAAAATACTTTAAAATGTAAATTATGGTAAATTTATTATATGTTTTGTTTTCTGCATTTCCAAAACATATATCTATATGTATATTCAAAGCTTAACAATTAAAATCGAACTGTCACATAATAGAGTCCCCAAATTCATTGTTGTTAGAAACATGAACTCAGGAACGGATAGAAATGCTTAAGTCACTTATAGAAGGGATACTTTGGCCCAGTGAAAATTGAAAATGTGTAAGATTGGATATAACCAAATTATTATTTCCTAAAAGTAAGCAAGCTATGTTATGGAGTGGATTTTGGGTTTTCTTTAGGAAAAAAAGAATCAAACCAGGCATGAGTCAGAATGTTCAGATTAAGTTCCTTCATTCCATTTTACAAAACTTAATCCTAATTGCATTTCATAGAGTGATCATACAGCTCACCTTTTAGCCATGAAATGTTAAGAAACATATTAGGTAGAATGTTTTCTTTGGTTTTGGAGGAAATGAGGAACTTGAGCTTGAATATGCCTCTGTAGGCTTTCTTTAAGCAATTCTGATTAAATCCTGCATAATAGACAAGAGAGGACATAATTGTGCTTGTTAAATGCAGTCTCCATTTAACTGTCAAATAAGAGAGTAGAAAAGGAAAAAAAAAAAAACTATTGTCAGCCATGGAGATAATTTCAGACAATCACAATAATCTGCATTACAATATTCTTTCCTATGAAAAGACGACCATAACACCATCACAAACAGCAGTTCAATGATAACCACTCAGATTTGATGCCTTAAATGTGAACATCTGTTTCTATCATTAAAACTCTCAGAGTGCTGTTAATTACTTGTCTTCATCTACTTTCAGTATCTGTAAATATATATTCAAAATCTAGAAAAGCAATTCCCATTATTTAAACAATTGATAGTAACATCTGATGATACTATGGGTATCATACCTGCATACAAGTGGCTGCTTCATTCTTGAGGGATTATGCACATACCTAATATATAAAATCTGTTTCTTATTTAACATTCCCCTATTTCTCACATTCATTGTTGGATTATATATACATCATGTGTGTATACACACACATAAACACAAACTGTGACACATACACACAGGCAAACATACAGAGAGACAGGGATAGAGAACTAATGAAATAGATATAGATATATGGTAAAAGACAGGTACATATTTGAGTATGTATCAATTGGAAGTTACTATAATTTAACTCATTCAAAAAATTCATCCAATTAAAAAACATAGAGCCCAGAACCCTTTAGAATATGCCATTTTCTTTATAAAGTAATGTATTCACAGGGATAATGTAAAATCAGATGTTTTAATATCCTAGGCAGTGTTCATAAGTATCTGGTGTGTCCTAAGTCTATGCAAAAGTTATATATGATACACTGTGGTTGGTACAGCATGCTTTACATCATAGCTGAAAACAACATTAGATATAAAACTTTCCAATATTTCTACATTATTGGCTGTTAACCTGAGCTAGCCTGGGGAAAAGGGGGGAGAGAGGAATGAATGCCTTAGAAAGAATATCGTAATACAAATAAAATGGGAAAGAATGTCTGAAAGAATATTAGAACAATGATCACCAACATTTAGAACTAGGTCATTTTCCCTCTAGAATTTTACTGACTTAACTCAGCTCTCAAAACTAACAGTTGCTCTGTCCTTTCATCATTCAAAATTTTGTGGGGAGGTAAAGGCTGTGGTCTCCTTGAAGTATGATGCAGGAATAACATGACTGAGATGAGCCATCTATATAGGAGAAACAAGCAGTGTGAAAAAATAACTCAAGAGGTTTCCACTATATGATTCACCTGGGTTTGACAGGATAAACACTATTCTTTCCATAGAAGTGATGTCTAAATCTAACAAGATGTTATAGCACCGTGGAGCATTGACACCACCTCAACAAAACTTAAATTCACAGCTGCTCTTCCTGAGGAAGAGTCAAAGAGTCACTGTTATCAGACTTCCAAATTGCAGTGGAATTCATTCTACCTTCTTTGCTTTTCTTCTGAAATCTGGATTCAATGGCTCATATGAAGATCACAGTAAATTCAGTCTTTATGGAGTTGTCTGTCTCTCAGCATCATTAGTCTTCCCAATCTGGATTGCACATAATTTGAAACATATTTTTTAAATGAGTCAAAACTATGAACTTTATTACTGACAAAATGTAAGCTGAAAGACAAGGTTAAATATTCTTGTTAATAATATCTTAACACAGAAATCTATTATTCAATTTACTCTCCAAAGAATTCCACCAGTGACTGGGCAGGGCTTCCCCATCAGGAAAGAAGAGGCTCCTAGACAAATAGAAGTCTGGAGAACAAGAGGAGAACTTGTGTTTACTCAAGTTCTATACTTTCTAAATATACTGTATACTCAGAAAGAACCATGACAGATAAATCAGGGTGACAAATTATTCTTCCAGCTGTAACAATCAGATAGGGAAGGGTGAGCATATACAACTTCCCAGGGAAGACTGAGTATAGGGTTAATATATATGGGTTAATATATAGTTAATATATGGGATGGGGGACACTGAGCACAACAAATTAGTAAATCAACAGGCCAATGGAAGGGATCAATGGAAATGACTGTACTTAATTTACCTAATGAAAGGCAAGAAAAGAAGCATAGAACATGTAACAAAATATGGAATGCATGATAAACTATTAGATTTTTTAACCAAATTCATCAATAATTGCATCTGATGTGGATAAACTAAATACTACCATTAAGAACAAGTATAGTCAGACTGGAGATATATATATATATATATATATATATATATATATATATATAGGTAGGAGGTGGGGTGGGTGTCTGTGTTTGTGCAAAATAAATTTATGTGCTCCCAAGTAGACACACTTTAAATATAAGGTAATAGACTGGTTGAAAATAAGGCATAGAAAACATTTTTCATGAAAATGCAGCCCAAAGTAAAATCAGTTGTATTTTGCCATTCCTATTGTTATAAAGAAATGCCTAAGACTGGGTAATTTATAAAGAAAACATGCTTAATTGGCTCATAGATCTGCAGACTGTACAGAAAACAGCAGCTTCTGCTTCTAGGAGGCCTCAGGAAGCGTCCAATAATGGTGGAAGGCAAAGCAAGAGCACACACTACACATGGCCAGAGCAGGAGGAAGAAAGAGAGAAGAGGGAGGTGCTACACACTTTTAAATGACCAGATCGCACCAGAACTCATTCACCATCACAAGAATAGCACCGAGGGGACGGTGCTAAACAATTCATGAGAAACTGCCCCGTGATCCAATCACCTACCACCAAGCCCCACCTCCAGCATTGGGGATTACAATTCAATATGAGATTTGGTGGGAACACAAATCCAAACCATATCACCAGTATAGGCATACCTCATTTTTTTGTGCTTCACAGACACTTCACTTTACTGTACTTCACAGATACTGCATTTTAAAATTTTTATTATATTATGTTTTTTTTTCACAAATGGAAGATTTATAGTAACTCAGAGCCCAGCAAATCTATTGGTGTTATTTTTCCAACAACATATACTAACTTCATGTCTCTGTATCACATTTTGGTGATTCTCACAATATTTCAAGTCTTTTCATTATTTTACATCTGTTATGGTGATCTATGATCAGCTCTATTGGAATTGTTCTGGGGTACCATGAACCATGACCATATAAGATGATAAACTTAATCTATAATGTTGTGTGTGTTCTGACTGCTCTACCCACCAACCATTCCACATCTCTGTCTCTCACCCTCCCCGCTCAGACTTCCCTATTCCCTGACACACTACAATGTTAAAATTAGGCCAGTTAACAGCCCTCCAATGGGCTCTACCTGTCTAAGTAAAAGGAAGAGTTGCATGTCTCTCACTTTAAATCAAAAGCTAGAAATGATAAAGCTTGTGAGGAAGCCACGTTGAAAGGCAAGATAGGCCCAAAGCCAGGCCTCTTTTGCCAATTACCGAAGCATGAATACAAAGGAAAAGTTTTTAAAGGAAATTGAAAGTGCTACTCCAGTGAAAAGAAAACAAAACAGCCTTATTGCTAATATGGAGAAAGTTTCAGTGGTCTGGATAGAAAGAACATCAAACCAGGCACAATATTTTCTTAAGCCAAAACCTAATCCAGAGCAAGCCTTCAAATTTCTTCAGTTCTATGAAGTTTAAGACAGCCGAGAAAGCAGCAGAGTAAAAGTTTGAAGCTAGCAGGCAGAGGTTGGTTCAGGAGGTTTAAGTAAAGAAGCCGTCACCATAACGTAAAAGTGTAAGGTAAAGCAGCCAGTGCTTTTGTAGAATTTGTAGCAAGCTATCCAGAAGATCTTGCTAAGATAACTGATGAAATCTAAACAACAGATTTTCAATGTAGATGAAACAGCCTTCTATTGGAAGGGAAGCTCATCTTGGACTTGCGTAGCTGGAGTGAAAAAGTCAATGCCTGGCTTCAAAACATCAAAGCTTAACCTGACTCTCTTGTTAGGGGCTAATGCAGTAGGTGACTTTACATCTAAACCAATGCTCATTTGCCATAAAATCTTGGCGCTCTTAAGATTTATGCAAAATCTACTTTGCCTATGCTCTATAAATAGAATAGCGAAGTCTGAATGACAGTATGTCTGTTTATAGCATGGCTTACTGAATATTCTAAATCCACTGTTGCGAGATCTACAGCTCAGAAAAAAAAGATTTCTTTTGAAGTATTACTGCTCATCGATAATGCACTTGGTCTTCCAAGAGCTCTGATGGAGACGTACAAGAAAGTTATTGTTTTCATGCCGGCTAACATCCATTCTATGGCCTGTGAATCAAGGGGCAATTTGAACTGTCAAGACTTAATATTTAAGAAATACATTTCATAAGGCTATAGCTACCATATGTAGTAAATCCTCTTGTGGATCTGGGTAAAGCCAATTAAAAATCTTCTGGAAATGACTTACCATTCCAGATGCTGTTAAGAACATGTATGGTTCAGAGAAAGAGGTCAAAATATCAACATTAACACACATTTGGAAGAAGTTGATTCCCACTCTCATGGATGACTTTGAGAGGTTCAAGCCTTTGATGGAGGAATTAACTGCAGATGTGGTGGAAATAGCAAGAGAATTACAAGTGGAGCCTGAACATGTGACTGAATTGCTACAATATCATAACAAAACTGAAATGGATGAGGAGTTACTTTTCATGAAGGAGCAAAGAAAGTGGTTTCTTGAGAAGGAATCTACTTCTAACAAAGATGCTGTGAACATTGCTGAAATGATAAAAAAAATTACAGTAATACAAATACTAAGATAAAGGAGCAGCAGAATTTGAGGGGATTGAATCAATTTTGCAACAAAATTTACTGTGGGTAAAATGCTATCACAGAGCATCATGTGCTACAGAAAAGTCTTCTGTGAAAAGAAAAGTCAACTGATGTGGCAGTCTTCATTTTTGTTCTATTTTAAGAAATTGCTGCAGCCACCACCACCTTCAGCAACCACCACCCTAATCAGTCAGCAGTCATCAACATCTTAAAGTAAGACTCTCCACTAGCAAAACATATTATTACTCTCCTAAGGCTCAGATGATTATTAGCATTTTTTGCAATGAAATATTTTTAAAATTAAGGTATGTGGGTTGTTGTTTCAGACATAGTGCTATTGCACACAATATACTATAGTATTATTTAATTATTACTTTTATATGCACTGGGAAAAGAAAATGTGTGACTTCCTTTAGTGCAATAATCACTTTATTGCAGTGGTCTGAACTGACAATAATCTCAGAGGTATGTCTGCATGAAATGCAAAACATATTACAAGAGATAAAGAGGAACATTTCATAATGATAAAATGGTCAGTACACAAGAAATTTATAAAAATTTTAAATTTGTTTGCACCTAATAAACTCTAATAGGATAACTAATGAATTAAATGGTGAAATAGACAATCTAATTTTGACGGAAGAAGCGTACATCTCTTAACAACTGATAAAACAAGCAGCAAAACATGTGGTAAGGATGTTAAGGATTTGAACAAGACAGTTAACAAAATTGACCTAAATGGCAAGTGTAGAACAATTAGAGCCAACTCATGGCTGTGTGATCTGTGCAGTCACACTAAGCCCCATTCCTAGAAGGGCTGCACACTTGTTTTAATGCTTTAGCATCACTGTGTTGAAATTCTTAGTTTTTGAGCCACTGGCTCCACATTTTAATTTGTCACTGGGCCCACAAGTCAAATAGTTAGTCCTGCCAACAATTATGAAAAGCACATTATTATTATTTTTTGTTTAAATAGAGTTTTGTGGAACAGGTGGTGTTTGATTACATGAATAAGTTCTTTAGTGGTGATTTCTGAGATTTGGGAGCACCCACCACCCAAGCAGCATACCCTGTACCCATTGTGTAGTCTTTTATCCCTCACCCCCTTCCCACCCTTTCCCCCAAGTCCCCAAAGTACATTGTATTGAGAAGCGAAGCCAGCTGGACTTCCTGGTTCAAGTGGGGACTTGGAGAACTTTTCTGTCTAGCTAAAAGATTGTAAATGCACCAATCAGCACTCTGGAAAAATGCACCTATCAGTGCTCTGTGCCTAGCTAAAGGATTGTAAATGCACCAATCAGTACGCTGTAAAATGGACTAATCAGCAGAATATGAGTGAGAACAAATAAGGGAATAAAAGCTGGCCACCCCAGCCAGCAGTGGCAACCCATTTGGGTCCCCTTCCATGCTGTGGAAGCTTTGTTCTTTCGTTCTTCACAATAAATCTTGCTGCTGCCCACTCTTTGGGTCTGTGCCACCTTTAAGAGCTGTAACACTCACCACAAAGGCTCGCGGCTTCATTCTTGAAGTCAGTGAGACCAATAACTCACCAGAAGGAACCAACTGTGGACGCAGTATCATTCTTACGCCTTTGCATCCTCACAGCTTAACTCCCAATTATAAGTGAGAATATACAATGTTTGGTTTTCATTCCTGAGTTACTTCACTTAGAAAAATAGCCTCCAGTCCCATCCCTGTTGCTGTGAATGCTATTATTTTGTTCCTTTTCATGACTAAGTAGTGTTCCATGATATATATATATATATATATATATATGCACAGAACATTTTCTTTATGCACTCATCAATTGATAGGCATTTGGGCTGGTCCCATAGTTTTGCAATTGTGAATTGTGCTGCTATAAACATGCATGTGCAAGTATTTTTTTGTATAATGACTTATTTTCCTCTGGGTAGATGCCTATTAGTGGGATTGCTGGATCAAATGGAGATTCCTTAGTTCTTTAAGGAATCACCACACTGTTTTCCATAGTGGTTTTACTAGTTTGCATTCCTGCCAGCAGTGTGAAAGTGTTCCCTTTCACCACATCTATACCAACATCTATTATTTTTTTGATTACGGCCATTCTTGCAGGAGTAAAGTGGTATTGCATTGTGGTTTTGATTTGCATTTCCCTGATCATTAGTGATGTAGAGTCTTTTTCCATATGCTTGTTGGTCATTTGTATATATTATTTTGAGAATTGTCTTTTGATGTCATTAGCCCACTTTTTTTTTTTTTTTTTTTTGAGATGGAGTCTTGCTCTCTTACCCAGACTGGAGTGCAGTGGTGCGATCTCAACTCACTGAAACCTCCCCCTCCTGGGGTCAACTGATTCTCCTGCCTCAGCCTCTTGAGTAGCTGGGATTACAGGCACCCACTATCATGCCCAGTTAACTTTTGTGTTTTTGTAGAGATGGGGTTTTGCCATTTTGGCCAGGCTCGTCTTGAACTCCTGGCCTTAAAAGATCCACCCTCCTTGGCCTCCTACAGTGCTAGGATTATAAGTATGAATCACCACACCTGGCCCTTAGCTCACTTTTTGATGGAATTTTTTTTTCTTGCTGATTGTTTGAAATCTTTGTACATTATGGATATTAGTTCTTTTCTGGATATATAGATTGTGAAGATTTTCCCCCACAAAATTTCTTTTGCACAGAAGCTTTTCAGTTTAATTAAGTCCCATCTATTTATCTTTGTTTTAGTTCCATTTGTTTTGAGTTCTTGGTCATTAAGTCTTTGCCAGAGTCAATGTCTAGAGGGGTTTTCCAATGCTATCTTCTAGAATTTTTATGGTTTCAGGTCTTAAATTTAAGTCTTTTCTCTATATTGAGTTGAGTTTTGTATAAGGTGAGAGATGAAGATCCAGTTTCACTCTTCTAAATGTGGCTAGCCAATTATCCCAGCACCATTTGTTGAATAGGGTATCCTTTCCCCACTTTATGCTTCTGTTTGCTTTGCAGATCAGTTGACAGTATGTATTTGGCTTTATTTCTGGGCTATTAATGCTGTTCTATTGGTCTATGTACCTATTTTTATTCGAGTACCATGCTGTTTTGGTGACTATGGTCTTATACTGTAGTTTGAAGTCAGGTAATGTGATGCCTCCAGATTTGTTCGTTTTGCTTAGTCTTGTTTTGGCTATGTGGGCTCTTTTTTGGTTCCATATGAATTTTAGGATTTTTTTTATAGTTCTGTGTGGAATGATGGTGGTAGTTTGATGCGAATTGCATTGAATTTGTAGATTGAAAAAGCACATTATTTTCAAGCACATTTACCTGTATGTGTACTTATACTCTGCTGTCTCACTTGTCTGTTTCCTTAGTTCAGTGAAGTTCAGATTTATGTGCATTAGAATTCATACAGGTGGAGAATCTTAGCCTCTATCCCCAGATATTCCAATTTGTCTGAATTTTGGGTCCAAGAATCTGCATTTTTAGGAGGCAAGGATTTAAAGAGCATTATTGAATTTCCTGATAAGGGCATTCCTCCTTAAGAAACAAAATATGTAAGCCAACATAGGACTGAATTGCAAAATAAAATTATTGGACACTTAGCAGGATATACTGCCCAAAGCTTGACTCTCTGAGAATTTAACACTAGTATAGGGGCTTTTAAGGAGTAAAATGAGGACACTCAAATTTGCTCACTACCCCTTCCCTTCCACCGGGGTAGAAATGGAAAATGAGTAGTTCGAGTGTCTCAGATGATCTAGGACATATCCACCATGAGATTCTGTTATTGAAGAAAAGAAATGAAGGGATCATTTTATATTTTCCATGTTGAGGAGAGCATGCTAGGGTCCTAAAGAGAAAATAAGAAGGGAGAACTGAGAAGTTTCACATCTGTGATTACCTATGATAGCCTCACTAGGTTTCAGTGGAGTGGAATACATTGGTGGCAAGAGAGGCCCCATGCAGGAGCAGAACTCACCACCTCACACAGAGTGAATCCTCACCTGAGGGATTTCATCTCCTATATGGCCTCCAGATGAGTAGGGCCATTGCCTTTCCCAGCTTTGGCATAGTGCCCATACTATGCCAAATGTATCTTTCAGTATCCATGGAAATGTGATCTTCTCTGTCCTTGCCCACTAGTCATCTAGCCATAGCCTGAGATGTCAGCTTCATTAAAATGCCAAGCCAGGTTGTAAGCTTTCCACTGAGCGCTTTACCTGGTGTGAAAGAGAACCTTAATTGCTACTGTTTTTGGAGAGAGATTAGAACATATGGAATCACTCTAAGCTTGTTAGAAAGGTCAGAGATTGTTTAAATAGCATCTCTGTATAAGCCAGATGTTTCATGAATGTAATAACATTTCTGGGGTATACCCAATCGTATCTCATAACTTTTCTAACAAAGTTACCTAGCAACTTTGTTAGAAAACTGGTAATGGAAAATCTGTACAAGGGAATGGAGATCAACCCATCTTTTGTGAGTAGTACAGAAAAATATGAGCCATTTTGAGGGAGAGAGAAAATGGCAGGTAATGGATTCCAACACTAACTTCATATTAGGAGCTCCAGTGGAGCTTTGAAAAGTTACAGTGGAGGAACCTGGAAGGCATAATGTTAGTTGAAATAAGCCAGACATAGAAAGACAAATAGTGCATGATCTTACTTGTATGTGGAATATAAAAAGCTGATATTATAGAAGTAGAGAATAGAAGAGTAGTTACCAGGGACTGGGGAGGAGGGTGTAGGGGACAAAGGGGAGAGATTAGTCAATTGATACAAAATTATACTTAGATAGGAGGAATAAAGCCTGGTGTCCTATTGCATCCTAGGCTGACTATTGTTAAAAATAATGCAATGAATATTTCAAAATAGCTAGAAAAGAGGATTTTGAATGTTTTCACTACAAATAAATGATAAATGTTTTAGGTTATGGCTATGCTAATTACCGGATTTGTTCATTATACAATGTATACAAGCATCGAAAGATTACATTGTATGCTATAAATATGTACAATTTTTGTGTGTCAACTAAGATAAAAAATTTTAAAACTCTTAAAGGCTTACAAATAGCCAATTCCTACCCTAGAGATTTAGTTTCAGTTGGTATAAGGTGGTTCTAGGTTTTTGTAATTTTGTCAGATATTCCTATGTGATTATGCTGTACATTCAGGGTAAAGATTACTATGGTAAAGATTCTAAAAGCAAACCTAGAGGCACTGCAAGAACATGAAGTTTAGGGCTTTATGCACTAAAAACTCAGTGTGGTTTATGTGATTGCCCATGAGAGACTCAAGATAATTTAATAGGAAAATATAATTCCTAAAGAACTGAGGTAAGGGAGATGACTGTTCGCAATCCAGTCTTTCTTGAAATAGATTTCTTAAAACAAGCAAAGTTATTTTATTTCTGGAAGAAGAGATTAGCCCCTTTGCAGATCCAATGGTTTTAGTTACGAATGCCTCTGTGGTCAGAGGCTGTCTCTCACTAGCCCTCATTTCTTTATTCTACAGATAATTTTTGAGCAGCAGTAGTGCGTGATGGAGGGTTCTGATGGTGGAGTAAAAACAATGGTAAACAGGCCACAAAAGGCTCTGCTTTCTTTTGGGGAAGACAGACAATATGCAAGTAAACAAATACATATATTGCATGTTAGAAAGTGATGTGAAAAACAAAAAAGCAGCTTCAGACTTGAGTCCAGGTTTATGGAGGAGTTTGGGAAGGCCACACAGGTGAGATGATCTTGGAGCTCACCTCTGAAGGAAGTGAAGATGTCACAGGGTCCACAAGGTTTCCATAGCATATTTTTAGTTGCTCCTTATTTCTAATCCTTAAAGTTTTAGAATTTGAAATCACATTTTTGGTCTGTAAGGTTTCTTTGCTGATTTTGTCATACTGTGCTTAAAATGCCAAGTATGTGTCAATCTTAATAAAAATACAATTAGAGTTGTTTATGTTTTATTCTGTTCTTCAGACTAAAACCATTTTACAATGGGATATTTCCTTTAAATCATCATAAGATTCTCCCCTTTTCTCCTAAATTACCTTATATATTTGATGCTTTTACTCAGCTTGCCCCATTGTAAATGGACACAGGAAAATCTGGTATTTCTCGTAGTTTTATTTGGCTAGTCTGTGGTTGTTCTAGGTGGCTGTGAAGAACAGAGGGTGGTACATACAACTGGGAAGTAACTGCTTTGCTAACCATGCCTGAGTTAGTTGAGGACCTGCTCCTGATTCTTGAAGCCTTCCTTCAGTGTGGATTACAGCAATCTTCAAGGTTTATTACCTAGTTATCTGTGTTAAAAAAAAAAAAAAAAAAGATTGGTACATGTGTCAAGGTAAATGGGTTTTCTGTTGATATGGCACAGCCAGGAACTGTTCGAGGTACTCAAGTTACTCTCAAGTCATCTCTCCTGTTTCCCATGATTCTCAATCTCTGCTACTTCTGATGTCCTGCTTTATGTATGTTCCTGTGAATATAGAACCATGGAGACTTGTTAGTTTCCTATCTGCATGGTCTTGTTCTGTTATGTAGTGTAGTGGGATAACACTTAACACTTAATTCTGAAGTTTGGATTATATTTTTTGATGTCTGGGACCCTTTATTATTAGAAGTATATCTGTCTCCATGTTTATTTAATATATTTTTTACTAATTTCACAAGAAACTTGAAAAAAAAAAAAACAGTTAAATAAATGAGCTCAAATTCCTTTACTGAAAGGAAGTAAATGTCCTATCTATACCCAAACTTTAGATCCCTGTTGCTAGGAGAGCAAGAAGACCCATGGTTGCCTATGTCTTCACCCCACCAAAGTCTCCAAGTTCTTTGTTCTGTGGTACTAACTCTAGTGTCAGCATCTTACTTAAGGGGAGCTCCTAGAGATTTACAGTAAGAGATATTGGATACCCCCATCATTACCACATATTTCTTGTAAAATAAAAAGATGCCAAAAAATACTGACTTCCCAGACCCATATTGCCTATAACATGCATGTCGACAGAGCTGACATAATAATGAAAATAAGCACGTCATTATTGAAACAGTTATGGCATTGGAAATGTTCTTGCTGCCTTTCCACACATCTTACATCCTCACAGCTCATGAGTAAAATACACAGATGAGAAATTACTTTTTGAGTTAGGATCATGGCTGACTTTTGTTATGTATCTTAAGCACCGTTTCAGGGATTATGCAAAATGAGTGACATTCAGTTATGTTGTGGATTTTAAATTTAGCTAATCAATTTTTTATACATCAAGAGAGAGCAAATGTATAACACTTCATCATTGCCCAGTGAAACATTTAATTTAATACCTGGATTTATGCACCATTTATCTGAGTCTGCAGCCTTACATTACTCTTTCTTATTTAATTTACTCTACTGTATATGTGTGCAACAAATTTCCATTTTCAACAGAGAATTTTAATGTCTGCAGCAGAATAGGAGTTGGTAGATATGGATTTTGTCAAGTTGAGGTATTGATAGTTTAGTTATATTCCTGATTCGGCAAATACCGTGGCTCTGGTATGTTTAACCCCAACCAAGAATATAACTTCAAGATAGTGCTTTAGAATAAATTATATCTATAAGCCAAATCCAAGCGTTAACATTTCATTGAAAAATGTTGATGTATGACTTCTCAGTCACTTTTTCAATCAAGTTTGAATGATGCTTTTCCATACACCAAAAAGTTCATGAGTCAAGAAACTACAACTCTAGAATGAAAATAAATGACTTAAGTTTAAGACTACTAATCACTTTCTATTGCCCACTGAATAAAATGGAAATTCCACTGTCCATAATCAGCACCCAAACTGTCTTTGCAGACTCATCCTTATTCTGTTACACACACACACAAATCCAACCCCCCAACCAAAACAAAACAAAACAAAACAAAAAACAAACAAACAAAAAACTCTCTATTTTTTAGCCACTCCTGATTTTGTCTTTGGTTTTTTCTTCTAAATATATTGTTTATACTAACTAGATGTCTTTTCCTAATTGTCCAGATGTAAACTCCTCCTTTTCTTTAAGATCTAGCCCTCAAGCCTCATCTTTCCTGTGAGTTGCTCTTAGCTTCTTCAACATTATAGCAAATGTTATTTCCTTCTCTGTGTTCCTGCACCACTTTCTGCATTCCTGAATTCTTGGAATTAATTCATGTGCACATCACTGTAGGTAGACTGTGAGTTCCTTAAGGAAAGAGAATGTAATTATCTCATCTTTCAATCTTCAGAAACTAAAGCCATGCTTGACTCTGAGTGGGCATTCAACTGAATAACAACATTAAAATGCATTGGTTAAATTTAGAATTTTTACATATGGGGATAGTGGCAAAAATATTTACTTGTAGTTTCATAGACATTATTAGTTTATTGAAAATGAGGAATGTCAGCATTTCTTTGTAATGTCAGCCAAGGATCTTATGTTGAATTTTCTGAAAATAAATTACAAAGAAATGAAATAGCACTTCTGAAATTGTAACCAGGAGACATTCATCTACTTGCTTACTTTATAAATGTGTATGGAGCACCAACTAGATCCTCCACTTTGTGTGAAACACTCATGAAACCACAACAATCAACACAAACTAGATGTTTGTTCTCAAGCAATAAAGAAATGAGCAATTTTAAAAAGTGCAATTGGTATTATTGTTACAGCCTGATGGTTTAGTTTTGCCCACTGCCCAGAAAGGCTAATAATACACAGAGAACAGCAGGCATTGCAGCAAAGAAAGTTTTATAATTGCAGGCCAACCCAGTGGAAGGACAGGAGGTATTTGTCAACACTGCCTCCCAGGGAATTTCAGGTTCTTTAAGGGTACTTTGGTGGTCAGGGGGCTGGGGAACTGAAGCAATTGATTGGCTAGAAATGAAATCATGTAGCTGAGTCAGTTCGTGGGCATGAGGTCTCAGGACCAGGTAGCATCTCACGGTTTAAAAAAATGCTAAGTCTGAAAAATAGCTCAAAGAACAGTTCTTTAGGTTTCACAATAGTGATGGTATCTTTAGGAATAGTTGGGGAAGTTATAAATCTTGCAATCTTTGTTTACATGACTCTGGGGCAGTAAGCAACTTATAGAAAAGCAAACTAAACAAGAGTGGGGTATTACTTAACTATGCCTATTCTTTAGCAAAGCTCAAGCCCCTAACATGATTCTATCATTTTCTTATGAATGAGCCTTATTTTTTTTTTTTTCAAAAAAAGAGGGAGGTTAGTTTTTCTTTCCTCAAAGTTTAACTATAAGTTGTTCTAATAGTTAACTTGACCTCCAGCTAGAATAAGCGAAAATCAAGTTAGCCTGTGGAGTTAGAAGCACAATGGTGTCAGTCATGTTAGATTTCTCTCATGAATTACCGTTCTGCTAAGGTGATTTCAGCTCCCTGCCCCCTCTTTGGGCTTGAGCACATCTCATTCCTGAAGTATGGGCTAATGAGATGAAACAGGGTTAATGATCTCTCTGGCATCTTCTTGCTGACAGCACAGTTGAGGTTGTGATTGTACCCATTTGAGGAATGAAACATCAGTTGTCTGCATGTACTCACAGGTATCTGGTTGGGTTCCCAAGGTTTGCATAACAAGACATTACTACTTTCATCCACAGTTTTAGCATAACACCTAAGAGAATAGCAGACTCTAAGGTAAATAATAAGCCCTAATGAAAAGAATGAAAATCTGAGTTTCAGAAATCCCTGTAAAAATGATCTATAGCTTGAGGAATCCAGGTGAATAACCCAAAAAATCAGACATGGGGCTGTTAGTGGCGATAACCATGTAACTTGCTGTGATATATTTTCTACACAGGTTTTAACTTTTCCTGAGGTAAACAGGTGAAGCCAGTGGTGTTAACACTGCACAGACTCCCTCCTGTTTAGCCAAGAGGAAATCTAGCATGTCCCAATTGTCTAGGACTACCTGGACTAATAAGTTAAGGGAACTTTGCTGAGCCCTAAAACAATTATCCCTAAGGTAGAAGACAGGTTTCTAATAATGTCTCTGAGGGCATATACTCCATAACTATATAATAATGTCTCTGACAGCATATACTCCATAACTATGTAATAATGTCTCTGATGGCATATACTCCATAAATATAAAATAATGTCTCTGATGGCGTATACTCCATGACTCTGTAACTCCATAAGTCCATAAAAGACTGTTGAGACAAGAATGAGCCCATGCTTGTTAAGGAGGATTTGACCCTATGCCACAAAAAGGTATACCCCTTGGGTGCACAGGTAATACCCTCCCGGGATAAGTCCACTGATGGACTCCTTCATGGATAGCATAGACAAAATGGAACTGAGCCATTAATCCTTTTTACAGGCTCTCCGGAATCCACATATGTGATATCCAAGCTGTAGATTTTGTTGGCATAGTAGAGAGAGATTTAGATTAGAGGTTGTTGGAAAGACAAACTGAGGTAAACAGAAAAAGGAAAACATAAAATGTTATCCCATACCTCTTCTTTAGTCAGCTTCTTAGTACTGAGAATAGAGTGGTTCACTTAAACAGCTGTGTCACATTCCAAGAAGTGGCATTGCAGATGGCCTAGGCCTCTATATACAATGAAGACAAACATGTATTTAATAAGAGGCATTTATATGGACACAGAAGAAAAACAAAGATTAAGATTAGGAACAATCTCCAAATCAGTTCCCTTAAAGTCTGGATGGCAGCCATTTGAAGCATTCAGACGTTAGACTCAAAGCATCTTTAGTCAAAGAGGAAAAAGGCAATAATAATCTGACAGGCCTTTTAAAATTTTTTTCCTTATTTATATCATAAGGAAAAAGTTTCAACTTTCAGAGAGTCAGAAAAAAGGTAGTAGCAATTTCATTAACTCCAAGTCAGAAAAATGGGAGAAAAATTTGAAAATGTTAGCTTGGAAATTTACAGCCAGAAAAGAATTTAAGATTCAGTTCAAATTGTAGAAAATAATAAAAATTTAAGAAAAATGGGCAACGTTAGAATCTAATAACAGGTGTACTCTAGTTTTCTTCTTTTTTTAAATTTTTTTATTATTATACTTTAAGTTCTAGGGTACATGTGCACAACGTGCAGGTTTGTTACATATGTATACTTGTGCCATGTTGGTGTGCTACATCCATCAGCTCGTTAGCACCCATCAACTCATCATTTACATCAGGTATAACTCCCAATGCAATCCCTCCCCCCTACCCCCTCCCCATAATAGGTCCCAGTGTGTGATGTTCCCCTTCCTGAGTCCAAGTGATCTCATTGTTTAGTTCCCACCTGTGAGTGAGAACACGCAGTGTTTGATTTTCTGTTCTTGTGATAGTTTGCTGAGAATGATGGTTTCCAGCTGCATCCATGTCCCTACAAAGGACACAAACTCATCCTTTTGTATGGTTGCACAGTATTCCATGGTGTATATGTGCCACATTTTCTTAATCCAGTCTGTCACAGATGGACATTTGGGTTGATTCCAAGTCTTTGCTATTGTGAATAGTGCC
>NW_016805053.1:805829-815803 GCF_001698545.2 Rhinopithecus bieti
AGTCAGGACCCTCAGCTGTAGGTCTGTTGGAGATTGCTTGAGGTCCACTCCAGACCCTGTTTGCCTGGGTATCAGCAGCAGAGGTTGCAGAAGATAGAATATTGCTGAACAGCAAGTGTACCTGTCTGATTCTTGCTTTGGAAGCTTCATCTCAGGAGTGTACCCTGCCGTGTGAGGTGTGGGGTGTCGGTCTGTACCTCAGTTGAAAATGCAGAAATCACCCGTCTTCTGTGTCACTCGCGCCTGGAGCTGGAGACTGGAACTGTTCCTATTCAGTCATCTTGCTCCGCCCTCCCTTCTAGTTTTCTTCTTAACCATATTTTTAGTCTCTCTAGTCCCTTATTTTTACCAAAGACAAATGGTACTACAATTTATTTGCAAAATAAGTTTTAGTCTTATTGTCCATGGCCTGCTTATTTGTATAATATGTAGCAAGAATAATTATTTACCATATAAGCTCTTTTTAAAGCTTAGCTCTTTTTAACATTTAGCTTAGCTGGAACTTTTCTATAAGGAATCTCAGATTAGACCTTTACAAAAACCTGTGTACCCAGGAAAGGATTTTTCTGTGCCTGCAGATACTTGTATGAAATGGGTGAATTCTTCTCTTTCCAAGATCCCAAAATAACTTACGTTTCCTGGGCCTGACATTCTTTACTTATCACAGGTCAAGAATCCTATACAGCAACTGCACTGATAAGGTATGAGTTTTTCTAGGGGTCTTTTTGTTGACTCCATTATACATATAAATTTCTCAAAGCAGTATGCTCATATCGGAAAATATGCCATTCCAGTCAAAGCCTTGGTAAAATAACCAGTGTCTCCAATTGTGTCCTATTATAAAAGAAAACAGTTTTTACTGAATTTATGTAAATAACCAGATTGCTATAAATTAAGAACATTCACAAATACTTCCCAAATTCTAGAGAAATCAGGTACAAAGAAAGAAATATGCTTCAAATTTTGCTTACAGGAGTATAATTTACTCAATTGTTAAAACCTGTAAATAACTCAAAAGAAATATATTTTCTTGACTCTGAAAAGCAAAAGAAAAAGAATCAGCAGTGTTCAAGACGAAAAGTCATAAAAAATCATTTCAAACTTCTATTATCTCAGTCCATTCAATTAACTAAAGTTCTGCTTGATATTGGGCCAGCAATCCTCATGAACACAGTATCTCTTTAATGAGAGCTCTGGAAGATTTTGTCCAATGGCACAATCTCTAAGGTTATCAGAAGTCTGAATTTAAAAGCACCTGTCAGAGTCCTCCTCAAGTTCTGGGCCAGCTGTGGTGGCTCACACCGGTAATCCCAGCACTTTGGGGGTTGAGGCAGGCAGGTCACTGAAGGCCTGAAGTTTGAGACCAGCCTGGCTAACATGGTGAAACCTGTCTCTACTAAAATACAAAAAAACAAAAAATTACCTGGGTGTGGTGGTGCACACCTATAATCCCAGCTACTTGGGAGGCTGAGGTACAAGAATCACTTGAACCTGGAAGGCAGAGGCTTCAGTCCAGCCTGGGTGACAGAGCAAGACTATGTCAAAAATAAATAAATAAATAAATAAACACACAAAAACAAGTTCTGAATTGTAGCTTTTGACAAATCACTTTCTAAGAAGACTCAAAATAAAACAATAATTATGGATGACAAAAGTCTCAGGACAGCTATGGTTAAATACAAATACAATACAAAGAAAGCCAAACACTATTTAATATCTGACAGTGCTTTCTGTATAATTTTCATGTAACAAATCAGTCAAATATATGTCTCTCGTAGCCCTCTCTGAAAAGTTAAAGATCAAAAGGCTGAATTTAGAATTTTATTTGGAAAAGTTTGTCAAATATCAAAGGTTTAAAACACTTGATATTACAAATTAGGATCACAGTTTATTCATTTAGCCAAAGTGACAACTGAAAAATTTCAAAAAGGCATTCTTTGATAGAGTGAAGACTCCACTTTCCAAACAGCAAGTCCCAGTTAAGACATCTTGAGGTCAACTGAATTTGAGTCTGTTCTCTCTCCCTCCATCCCCACTCCGTTTTTTTTGCACTTTACTCAAAAGACAAACACAATGTTTTTCATTATCTGTCAATATTACATTAAAATCTTGTCCAAAAGAGAAAATTAAATTTTACCTCTGCATGTAAAATTGTTTCTCAAGTAGTTATAATTACATATACTATAATGTTAACTCTTAATTTAATTATGTACTGGTGCAGAGCCAGAGCAAAGAACAGAGCTTCAGATAATGTCTGACTCTCCCTAGCATAACCAGGGGGATGGCTAACTCCACATGTCCCCTGACTTTACCTAGAATCTAATGGCTCTAAAACAGAAAAGTTGAACAATAATCAGAAATGTTATAAAAGCAGTTGTGACTTTAAATTATCTAGCAGACAGTATCAGATGTGCCCAATTCAGACCAAATGTCTAAATTCTGAAAATGTTTGCTTTATTTTACCAATAATTTAAAACTATCTTTATTTACCAAAGAATACCAAAATCATTCAAACTAAAAACATTTAAGTTGAAGTTGTGATTTTCTGAACAAGTCTTATTTAATGTAAATGCTTGCTCTTCTTTAAGCCAATTGATTAGAGCTCTTCTATACATTTTGGTAGTGAAATATCACACACATGACACATGTAAGCATATAGAAATAGACATAAGACAGAAGCGGATCTTATAGATTGATAAGATTCTTCATTTTCCAATTTTTAAAGTTTGTCATCACGCAAAGTAATTTCTGGTACCCTCAAAGCCAAATGATCAGGTAACACAACATAACACAAAAGAGAGCAAAGCTTTAGATTTGAGAGAAATTCTTACAATTCTTGGGGCTTCATGAGAAAAGCAGAAGTTCCTCTCAAAACAGTCTGTGATACCTTTTCTGTGTTTCCCAAGGGTTCCAAATGCAAAGCTTCCATTGTCCTCAGGCAAATAATAAATCATTACATGGAGGTTATGCATTGGTTTGGACTAAAAAGGTAGAATATCTTGAAGTGGGGGCTTACAGGTCGTAGGTGGATTCAAAGACTCTCTGACCTGTGATTGGTTAAGGAAGTCAGCTTTGTCTAAAAACAGGGTCAGAGAAAGGAATGTTAAGGTCTGGGCTGTTAATGTGACTTTCTCCAGGCCCTTTGGGAAGAAATTTAGAACAAAGAATGGCAACTAGAGATCAGCTCTTAGTTGTCCCTTATCTGAGGTCTATGGGCCAGCATATGACATTTTCCATTTGGTTGTGGGGGTGGGGTGAAGATTTCTGCAAACAACTCAGGGGCATGTGTTAAGATGTTATTTTTAGTTTATATAAGGAATCAAACATCCTGTGACCCTAATTTTCTTAGTTATTGTTTTAAGCTGTTACTACCTTCTTGCTTATCAAGTTGTTCATTTACTTCTCAAGGCTAGCCAGATGCCTGCAATTTCTCTTGAAGGAACTCAAGATTTTCCTTTATTGTCATGCTAGAAGTGGGCTTGGCAGACCCCTAAAATGGGTCTCTGCTCCATGTCAGCCACAAGAAAACAACAGATCCTTAGCACAGGAACAGACACCTAGACTTACGGAAAAAGATTAAAAACTTAGAGAAAGCAATATATGTTGTAAACTTATATACAATAAAGTTTCCATCAGAAATTCATGTGTGATAAGAGGACTCTTTGGAGGGTAGTTTTCAATAAAATAACTCATTACATGAAGAATAATAAAGTGAAAAACAGCAGAAACAAAGGTGGATTAAACATCAAAATATAAAATACATAACTATAAATTGAATACAACTCATGCAGGAGAATATTTTTATGACTTTGTGGTGGAAAAGAACTTTGCAAATGAGGCCTCTCTTAGTTTTTTTTTAATATATCAAAACTGAGTATTTCTTTTCAACCAAGGCCAACATAGACAAAGCTAATGAGAGATGTCAGACGAATAATATATAGAATTTATAAAAAGTCTTACAAAAGATAAAAAAAAAAAAAAAGAGAACAGAAAACCTAGTAAAAGTAGGTTGAGAATAGACAGCACAATGGTTAAAAAAAAACCAAAAATCACATCTGCAAGCATTTGAAGAAGATATATTATTTTATACAAAAATAAATCCACAATGGAATATCTGACTGACAAGATGATAAAATATGTCAAAATTATAATGCCAACTTACGTGGTGTTAGGCCAGATTACACAAGTGAAGGGTCAACAGCCTTCCACCAGTGTGCTGCTCTCACTTCAGACCCCAGGCACAAGTTCAGGAGTCCCCATGGCCACCCTAACTTCTGTCCAACTGGCTATGGTTTTGTCACTCCTGACTAAACTAGTTAGATATTCATTAATCTATTTCTTTTTCTTAGGCACACAAGAATTATTTTGCAGATTATATTCACCTAACCTACATTATAATAGGGCTTTGTATCCAGAGGTTGTGGCCAATGTAATATATTTATCTCTTCCTGGACTAACCATAAAATGCTCCCTGCAGTCTTCTACTCTGTCTTCTCTACTGAATGTCTTTATGCAAATAATCTGAGAGAAAGACTCTGAGAAATTCTTTACAGGCCGGGTGCGGTGGCTCACGCTTGTAATCCCAGAACTTTGGGAGGCCGAGGTGGGCAGATCACCTGAGGTCAGGAGTTTGAGACCAGACTAGAGGAGAAACCCCATCTCTACTAGAAATACAAAATTAGCTGGGTGTGGTGGTGCATGCCTGTAATTCCAGCTACTTGGGAGGCTGAGGTAGGAAAATCACTTGAACCTGGGAGGCGGATGGTGAGCCGAGATCGTGCCATTGCACTCCAGCCTGGGCAACAAGAGCGAAACTCCATGTCAAAAAACAAAAGAAAGTCTTTCCAGTCAGGGTCCTGGAATCACAAGGTGAGAGAATTCTGGATCTCTGATAGGATCTAGGTATTAGAATAATCACTCACGAGAACTGCCTAACTTGCATTATTGTGTAATATGAGCAACAAACAGACTTTTGTTAGGCCCTTGGAATTTGGGGATATCTGATTACCAGATAGCTTAAAAAAACCCTGATTTAGGCCGGACGCCGTGGCTCAAGCATGTAATCCCAGCACTTTGGGAGGCCGAGATGGGCGGATCACGAGGTCAGGAGATCGAGACCATCCTGGCTAACACGGTGAAACCCCGTCTCTACTAAAAAAATACAAAAAACTAGCCAGGCGAGGTGGCGGGCACCTGTAGTCCCAGCTACTCGGGAGGCTGAGGCAGGAGAATGGCGTAAACCCGGGAGGCGGAGCTTGCAGTGAGCTGAGATCCGGCCACTGCACTCCAGCCTGGGCGACAGAGAGAGACTCCGTCTCAAAACAAAACAAAACAAAACAAAACAAAAAAAACCCTGATAAAGCACTTAATATAGTATTTGTTACATATTTTAAAAATGTAACACAAATTAAATTTGTTATTTCATTTTATATTAGCTAGCTAAAATTATCATAAACATCTGATAAGTTTTGTCATGCTTTTTGGATCTAAGGAGATAAACATAATATTTTTTCTTCTTAGACTTTTCTAAATATTGTAAATTAGATTCATAGATTTTCTGATGTTGACTGATCATCCTTGCATTCAGAGGATAATCCTAGATGAGAAGGCTAATTTTTTAATACACTGAAGAATTTGCAGACACACACACAGATAGAGTTTTGTATTCTACCTTTGGACCTCCTAAAATCTAGTAGCCTAGAACACCCAGGATAATCCTTTTAAAATATAAAACATAAACCAGCTCCTTACCTCTACATCTTCCAGTGTTTCCCTATATCATTTTCAAATACCTATAAGGCCATTTTTTTAAATCCTCCCATTTTCCAAGTTACTAACTCTGCTGTAGCCACACTATCCTTCTGCTGTTCTTTGAAGTATAAGTTCTGCTACCCATTGTCATTGTTTTTGTGCCTTATATACTTTATACGCACAAAATTATTTTTTTTAATTTTTACTTTATTCATATCATTACTCAAATATCATCTTTTTTATGCCAGTTCTTAGACGTGGCAGCCAAGATAACCTTGCTTGTGTTATCTATTGGGGGTATACTTCAGAAAAAGGGGAGTGAAGGAAGGCAGAAAAGCAAGGCAAAAGCTAAAAAATATATACGGTATAAGCCTGAGATTAGTTTCAGTTTGATCTCAAGAGTGTTTTGGTTTCTTGGAAGCAGACTTGGAGCTAAAAAGTTGAAGAAGATTTATCAGACATACTCTCAGGAAACAGACTTCTGTGAAAGTGGGAAATTCAGGTTTGGGGAGACAGAGAAAAGGTGACCTACACTGTGAATTCAGTAACCCTCAGGCCAGTCCTGTGTGGAGCTAGCCCTTCAGATCTGTCCTAAATTGAGGCAGAACCCTACAGTATTCAGTTCTCACCAAAAAGCTCTGTCCCACAAATTACCCCACAGATTTAATCCCACCTTCAAAAGTAAAGCTCTCCACCAGAGTTAGTCAATGGCAAAGTTGTTGTTGTTTTTTTTTGGGGGGGGAATTGGTGGGGGCGGGGTAAGGGTTGCTTCCCAGACTAAGACTTGTTTGTCCAAGAACAATTTTCTAGAAAATAGGGAAGCTATGATTTTTTAATATACAACACTGACAACATCTAGGGGAGGTATGTGCCAGTTAAAAAAGGAATCTTTGGAAGTCTCTGACAGTGTCCGGTCCAGTCCACTCTTTGCACTGCTCTTTTATACTTCCTATTCACATCAAAGAATGTCGGGAAGGAGAGAAATTACATGGCTGGTCAAATCTTCTAGGAAGACATAAAAAAGCAGGGTTAGTGGGATGAGCTACAGCCCTTATTGCAGGCAATAACCTGTATTTATCATTTTTTTTCTTCCTATTTATTTACTAGAATGAGGATTAGTGTGTAGCACTGATAGCACTGACTTCATCATCTAATCAGATAGGCCTTTCCTTATCATCTCATGAAAAAAACAGAAAAACCCTGTATGCTTATTTTGATGTATTTTCGCTATAAAATTTTAATTCCTACAGATGCATACATAATGATGGTTTCATTATCTGTTTTCTCTCATTAGATTGCAAGATCCATGTTAACCATAATTCGACATTTTTAAGTTCAGTAGTCTATATCCAGATCCTAGAACATTTTCTCTCATACAATAAATATTCAATGCTTACATTAAGATCTTTATATTTTTGTTGATAAATTAAATGTAACTTTTATTTTATGTTTTATAGCAGTTTTAGTTTCACAACAAATTCAATGGAAAATGTAGAGTTCTCAAATAATCTCTGCTCAGATATATGCACATTTGCCTCTATAAACATCCTAACCAGAGTGGTACATTTGTTACAATCAGTAAGTCTACACTGACATATTATCACCCAATGTTCATAGTTTACATTAGGGTTCACTCATGGTCTTGTGCATTCTGAGTATTGACAAATGTATAATGAAATGTACCCATTCTTACAGTATCACACAGAGTATTTTCACTGCCCTAAAAATCCTCTGCGTTTCCCCTATTATTAGTTTGGTGCAAAAGTAATGGCAATACTGCTAAAAGTTATGGCAACACTGAAAAGGCAATAAGCTGCCATTCAGATCAGCTTATTTCACTACCTAATAAGCATTTATGATTCCTCCATGGCTTTTCGTGGCTTTATAGCTCATTTCTTATTGCTGAAAACATTCCTTTTTCTGGAATACCAAAATATATTCATCTTTTCACGTAATGAAGGACACCTTGGTGGCTTTTAAATTTTAGGAATTATGAAAAAAGGTGCTGTAAACATCCATGTTTAGGGTTTGTGTGGACATATGCTTTAAAATCACTTAGGTAAATACTAAGGTATGCAATTGCTGGATCATATTGAAGCAGACCCAGTTATCCTATAGAGCTGATGTTTATTATTATTAATTAATTAATTAATTAATTAATTAATTTTTGGGGGGACAGAGTCTAGCTCTGCCGCCCAGGCTGGAGTGCAGTGGCGCGATCTGTGCTCACTGCAAGCTCCGCCTCCCGGATTCACGCCATTCTCCTGCTTCAGCCTCCCGAGTAGCTGGGACTACAGGCACCCGCCACTACGCCCGGCTAATTTTTTTGTAGTTTTAGTAGAGAGGGGGTTTCACTGTGTTAGCCAGGATGGTCTTGATCTCCTGACCTCATGATCCACCCGCCTCGGTTTCCCAAAGTGCTGGTATTACAGGCCTGAGCAACTGCGCCCAGCCCATTATTTTTTTTTAAGACAGAATCTCACTCTGTTGCCCAGGGTGGAGTACAGTGGCCCCATCTCAGATCACTGCAAGCTCCGCCTCCCAGGTTCAGGCCATTCTCTCACCTCAGCCTCCTGAGTAGCTGGGACTATAGAAGCCCGCCACCATGCCTGGCTAATTTTGTTTTTGTATCTTTAGTAGAGATGGGGTTTCACAGTGTTAGCCAGGATGGTCTCGATCTCCTGACCTTGTGATCCTCCTGCCTTGGCCTCCCAAAGTGCTGGGATTACAGGCGTGACCCACTGCGCCTGGCCGATTTCTTTGAATAAACACAGAAATTGATCCTCCCGGTCTTAAAACTTGAGAAAGTTAAATTAGTCTTACCTGAGTTCCTTTCTAAGGAAACCAACTGTTAGGCCTCTTAGAAAGTAACAAGGAACAGAAACTCCCTAGATCACTGCTTCCTGTTAACCATCTCCTCTTTCTTACAGGTCCCTAATTCCTATTTTCCCACACCTGGTTACATTTGTTCCCTGTTGCATAAACTGCCCATTGTAATTTGTTCAGGGATATGGATTTGAGACTCCCAGCTTCAGCTGCAGCACCCAGATAAAGACTTCTTCTCTGGCAGTACTCCTTGTCTCAGTGATTGGCTTTCTGCGCAGTGAGCAGCAGGACCTAGACCAAACCCCTGGTGTTTCAGTAACAATATGGTAAAATTATGTTTCATTTTATAAGAAACTACCAAACTGTCTTCCAAGGTGTCTATATAATTTTGGATTCCCACCAGCAATGAATGAGAGTTCATTTTCTTTTTTATGCTATCTTCACCTAATTTTGAATGTAAAGTTATGTTAATATTATTTAGTCAATTGGACAACATTTTGGTGTGTTTCTTTTTAGAATAAGTTGAAAGGAATTCATCTATAGAATCATCATTGTCCAAAACTTTAGGAAAACTATTGTTACCACTAAACCATCTTTAAAATTTATAGGCAAATGTAGAAGTGAATGTAAGTTTACAGTGTCAACTTGGGCATTTTTTTACTATATATATATAATATATATATGGCATATGTATAGTCAGTATATAGCATTATATAGTTTAATCATCATAATATTCCTTTATCAGTATGCCTTTTAATGATATAATCTATCTTTTTTCTTTCATTTTAAAATTATATCTTTTCTGCTAGAGTCAACCTTACTAATATTAAAATAAAACAGTTTGTAGTTAAATTTTCTTGTTTTGTTTTTTTCCTTTGTGTTGGAAATTTATACTCTTTGTTTCTGTTAATCTGTTCTGCATTTTTTGAATTTTATTGAACCTTTTTTCTGTGCTAGATTTAAATTCTCATCTAGTTTGTAATTAATCCTTCACATTTCTTGATTGTGTGTTCTATTTTCTCTGTAAATACTGTTTTAATGTATGTATCTTACAAATTTAAATATATGTGCATTTATATAATTTTCATTCATGGTGAATATTTTAAAATTTTAAGATATTTATTATTTATTCTCAATTATTTAAGTGTAATTTAGTAGATCATTGTTTACTTTCCAAATATATAGAATTGTAAAAGACATTCCTTTATATGTGATATTTGTATTTTATTATCAGCTTAGAACACATAGTCTTGTGGTGTTAATTCCTTGGAATTTATTCAGGCATAGTTTGTTAGCTACTATATGGTCAAATTCTGTGATTGACCATTTGTGCTTTTAAAGAATATTTGCTTTTTTCTCTGTTTAGATAATTTTTTTTTTTTTTTTTTTTTTTTTTT
>NW_016805053.1:817848-828396 GCF_001698545.2 Rhinopithecus bieti
AAAAAAAAAAAAAAAAAAAAAAGAAATATTTATGGTTAAATATGTGGTTAGAAGTATCTTGTATAACCTTTCCCATCTTTCAGCTAAAATATTTATTATCAAAAAATAGAAGACACAAATAAAACAAGACATATCAATCAATAAATGACTGTAAGAATCTTTATGAAATCTACCACTTTAAAAATAAAACACTACTGAATTTTTTTATGGTGAAGTTTCACTAAGTTAAATAGAAACTACGTCATACAGAAAACGAGAAAAATGAATCAAGATAAAGAATTGATATCTATCTTTCTTCCTACACCCAATCCCTAAAAACTATATTTAAAAAGAGTTAATAGGAAAATATTGCTGAAATATTAAAATTTATCAGTTAAGTCCACTGATCTTGAAGAAAATTTATGAATTTTTATCTCTACTCCCTGATCAAGATAATTCTCTTTGTTTTCGGTAATGAAAAATGTAACAGACATCTTTTCCTATTCATATTTACTGATTTCGTTCCTCTGATAGTCAGTGAAAAGGCTTAACACTAAGATATTTTTCTCCCAAATATTTCTAAGATAAAACATCTTAATTACTTTCGTTAAAACCCATTCACTGGACGGTTTTGCGATCTCTCTACATTTGCACATTAAAACATTTTTAACACATAAAATTAAATTTCTCTTGTACTTAAATGTAGTTATGTTCCAAATAATGACTAAATATTCAGTCTAACTTGATGCTTTTGAGATTTGCTAAAACTCTCACAGCAGGGAGACATGAAGAGCCAAGGTGATGTTTTTTGTTTTAGTTTCTGAAGGTTTCCTTTCTATACTTTGCCAGTATTATTTTGGGGGATATGATTTCTGCCTTTTAAATATCAGATGGAGAGTTTACATTCTATTATGCTTTTAAAGATATAGTGGCTTCTCATCTTCTTGCAAATGCTTTTTCTCCTTTGACAATCAAGCAATCTGTTGGTTGGCCTATTATGATACTACGATTACTTCCAATGATAAAAAAGAGATATATAGGAGGGTTTGGTGATGTCATCAGGTCAAACAAAATTGTGAATTTAAAAGGGCATTAGAAGTCATCTTGTTCAACTTCCTAAATTAAAAATTGAAGAGCTAGTGACTCAGAGAGCAGAAATGTTTGTCTGGGTCACTCCAACAAAACAAAACATGGAGGCAAAGAACAGAACTCGGGTCTTTCAATACCTAAACCATTCATTGCTCTTTTTACTCTTGAACTGTGCCTGTTTTATGAAAGCAGACCACAAAAATGGGAGCAAATATCATGTTCTAGGTGTGGTAACCATTATGTGTAGCATAATATAGAATGGGGTAATGCATACCATTCAAACAAAACAATGGACTCATTCATACTTCTTCAAATGTATCCCTTGATACTGAACTCCTCCATCCCCAGCCTTGTGTTTTTCTGACTTGACTTCATAGTGAGAAAAACCAAGTCTCTGTATTTATACAATACTTTTACTGATCACGTACTATCAAGTATCTAGCTCTTTAGATTAAGCATACCATTTGGATAATGCAGAGATAGAAATTGGGTATGGGGAGTGGAAAGATAGTAGACATGTAATAAACAGATAGGGTTCTGACATGAGCTGAATATTTACTGCTTGTGTGACTTGGAATAAGGGTCTTTTCTTCTCTAAAACAGTTAAATTTTTAAGAATCTGAGGCAGTCAAATGAGCTAGTGTGTGAGAAATGATTTCCATAAAACATATGCTTTCTGGTACATCTAAATTTGATGTAATATTTGTATCCCCTTGTTTAGTGATAAATGTGTAGTTTTGTTAATAAGAGGGCTACAAGGTCATTATCTTTATTATTTAATTGATAAGAGTAGGAACTATTATTTTTCTGAATCTTTACTAAATCAGGTTCTTTATATGAACTAAATTAACAATCACCCTTTAAAAACTTGTATGATGTAGACATTGTCTAACTCACAGATGTGGAAATGGCAGTTCAAATCTAAAATGTATATGAATGGAAGAAATATCTAGACATATATAGCTTATTTAAATATAATACAGAAAAATTAGAAACAGGAATAGCTCATTGTGATTTAAATGGATTTAATTAGTATTTCAAACACAATGCACACACACAAACACACAGGGACTGGAAAATTTAACTGAAGATTCCTACCAAATATTTAAGTATAATTCTGCTTTATACAGTTTATACCAGAATAGAATAATTCTTAGTAATCATAACAAACACACTAAAGGTATTACTCATATCTTAGGAAATCTATACATAGCATAACAACAATTAGACAATTTTGTATTATGAAAATGTCATAAAACTGAATGGAATAAAACCTAAGATTAATTTCTATTATATTATGTTGTCATTTCATGTTTTTTTTTCTGTTTTATTTCACGTTTTATGTTCTAAGTGACTGTAGCTATATAATGTCCATGAAAAAAGATAGAAATGTAAAATTTACTGAGAGCCTTTTATGTTGAGTGCTGAGCTTTTTAAATTTAGTAATTCATTTTTTAACACAATATTCTATTCTAGTGTGAATACCATTGTATCCTTTAACAATATGTGTATTTATGGGTTTTAAAAAATTTGTGAATTGTCATAAAATGTTAAAATATTACTAACAATCTATAGGAATTTGATAAGCATTAATACAATTTTATTTTATGGAAAATTATCTTAAGTGCTTATTCAAAATGGAAAACGGAAAATAATTACTTGCAGAAATTACACATATCCTAGTACAAGGAGAAATTTAACTGAGAGAGAAAGTAGATCTAGATTCTTTAAACAGTAGGCTGCTGCTTCCTGCATTGGTGAATTAAACTGAATGCTATTTAATCAATGCTAGCAACATATTTAGAAAGAGGGTAAAGCGTGTAAAACATTAGGTAGCGCCCACCCATTAAAAATAAAACAACAGCAAAACTCAAGCACTTACTGCATCCACATCAATTTTCCACCCTGTTTATCTAACAATCATTGTGATCTTCTATTAAATTATACTCAAATCATAAAAGCAGAACTGAAGTTTTGTACAGAAATATATATATTACTTATTTTTTGAATTGGTTAAGCAGTTTGATGTATTAAAGCAACATAAAGACTTGACAGTTATATTTGTCTCATATCTTCTTTCTCCAATTTCATAATCACTTGGTCCACAAAAGCTGACTGTCATTAAGCATTGCAGTGAGCATGAGATCTATGGCTTTCAAATCCCATGGAAAACAAGCAACTTCTTCAATATTTTAAATACTGCAAATGCTATAGAGACTTTCAAATGCATGTGAAGTAGAATTTTGTAGAAGTAGCTTATTAGCAGATGGTAGAATCAGCTTTCTTTATTTGTATTTTTAGATAAACAGAAGACATAAAATGTGAAAAGAAAAAGAAAAGATTGTTCATCCCATCTTACATCATGGATTCTTAGATAGAAACCAATCCTAACATTAGAATGGATTTTGTTTCTGGGTGGGAGAATAAGATCGAGTTCTATTATTTTCTCTAGTTTCTGGTTGTTAAATTGGATAATTAAACTTAATAATAAAAATTTCTAGAAAATCATTTGGGTTAGAATTGACTCTGTTGGAACCTTGTTAGAGGTTCACTCTTGAAACTCTGGGTTAGAGCTGACTCTGTTGGAAATCTGTTCAGCCATTTAAGACTTTCCCTCTTAATTTTTAAAAAATGTAGTATTCAAATCTTCACTTACACATTTTTCTTTAAAAAAGAATATTTTAATTGCCTTATTTTGTAGGAGGATGCTCAAACTTTTTAAGATTCCTTTCTAAAAACAAATGAAAACTGCAAGAATTTACAACTGTTTGGAAAAATTTACGGATAGGCATTTAATTCAAATGTCTAAGATTACAGATAGCTATTCTAAGGTTTTGACCTTTGTAAAAGAGAGTACTAGCAGAGTATAAGAGAGAAAAAAAAAGTAATTTAAACATTTTTCTATACTGAAAAAATTCTATAGTAGTACTATATTTTATTAGAGGCCAAAGTAGTATTAATGTTTTAATTAAAAAATATTACTATTTTCTACTAAATTGTTCTGTTTTACATTTCAAGGAATAGTGTTAAGTAAAATAAAACACTTCGTAGTTTTCAAATATATTGTTAAATCATTTTCAAATTGCTTACTGCAGTTTACAATTAAAAATATGTGAAATTGCATCACTTTCCCTAAGACTGTGTTATTCTGTCGAGTTTTTTTTTTATCTTTCCTTTTATTAGATTAATGTTTTATCATAATATTTTCACTTGTATTTTCTGATGGCTAGAAAAGGTCAATATCTTTCCATTTGTTTGGTCTTGCATTTAATTTTCAGATACTAGTGGTATATTTATTATTACCAAATTAGAACATTTCATTAATTCCTCTTATGCTTCTTTCTTTAGAATATGCATACTGAACGTATATGTCTATGTATGCCTATACACTCATGAAATCAACAACAGTACTTGCATGACTTTGGGAGCTACTGATAGATCCAAGCCTTATTAGTCCATAAATTTGATGGTGGCAAAAAAATTGATGTGTTTACTACTATGTCTGAAATACCTTGAATAAAATTCAGTCTATTAAGAGGTGCTCAAAAAACAAACCCTCTTTCTGTTTGTTGAAGTGACAAATGAATTAAAGAAATAGACAAGTTAGAATACCATGGCTTTACCCTTCTCATGCTGGAAGTCGTTTTATTTTATTTTTTTTTAAAGTGAATCACTTCTTTGCATATTTGTTGAATTTTCATTCAACAAATATTAAAATTTTCATATTTGCAATAGATTAGGATATCTATTAGATATCCTAATCATATGCCTTATCAAATTAAGTTCAATTTACCTATTAAAACAAAAACAAAACAAAAAAGCAAAGTATAATTTAACTTATATATTTACTCTTTTATTCTATTATAACTTAGGTACAAATATTTAAGAGAGAAAAATCATTCAAGATTGTCAAGCTTAGCATAATCCACCAAAAACTTGCTAGATGTGAGGGAATTTTAATTTCTGATGGAGTTTCCAATAAGAGAAAAAGAATAATTAGTCCAGATGGGAAGAGAGGCAAGTAGGAATTAAGAGGGAAATAAAAATTCAGAAAGAGTGAAAGATATATGGAAAAGAGACAATATAGATATTTGTAGGGCTTTAAAATAGGGGGTCGAAATCAAAAGTTTTGGCATTCCTCTGGGTAGATTCCCAGAGAAATCTATATATGTGTGTGTGTGTGTGTATGTGTGTGTTGTGTGTATATATATATATTATATATATACACATAGATATACACACACACACAATGGAATACTACTCAGCCATAAAAATGAATGAATTAATGGCATTCACAGCAACATGGATGTGACTGGAGACTATTATTCTAAATGAAGTAACTCAGGAATGGAAAACCAAACATCGTATGTTCTCACTCATAACGGCGAGCTAAGCCACGAGAATGCAGACATAAGAATGATACAATGGACTTTGCGGCCTAGGAGGGAAAAGGTGGGGGTGGGGTGAGGGATAAAAGGCTACAAACTGGTTTCAGTGTATACTGGTCAGGTGATGGGTGCACCAAAATCTTACAGATCACCACTAAAGAACTTACTCATGTAACCAAATACCACCTGTTCCCCAAAAACCTATAGAAAAAAGAAAAAGATTCAGTCTTCATTTAGTCATCTAACTTGGTTTAAACTGTTGTGATACCAGCCTAATAAGCATGACTTAAATGTTTGCTACTTACAAAGAGAAGGTATCTAAACCTTTTAGAATTAGATCAGATATGCCCTAATAAAATACAGAGAACCACATCCTTGGGGAGAAATGCATGTGAGACAGCACTTTCTGCTGTATAAAGTTATATTCAAAATAATAAATGAAAAACAATGAGCAAAAGTTTCAACTCAAAAAGTTTGATAGATTTCTGCTTCCACTTAGGATGTAAAATGTAGCAAGGAAACAGCACTCCCAGCCTAATTATGAAAACAAGTGGATCATCTAAAAAGTTACTGTTATTTCACACTCATCAGAGAGCCATGGTCACAGAATAGCTTAAAATCCAAGAGAGGATGAAACTAATAGAGAGAGTCAGGCAGGCTGCACAGCTGCTTCCATCTTTGGCAGAGCAGCAGGAAGAGGAGACAGATGCCATAGACTCAGGCAAGTAAAAAACTTCTGAAATTATGACAGATTTTTAAAGGCTGGATGTGGGCATGGGAGTTTAGAAGTTACAGGGTTTCCAGGCAAAAGGAATCCTTGTATCCATCCACTGACTCTTTCTCTTGAGCTTTCATCTAGTACTCATGAGAAAGATTGGATTTAGGAAAGGAGAGCTGAGAAAGATCCCCTTGAAGCACAAGTGCACAGCTGGAGACCCAGAGAAAACTCTCCTATACATGAGGACTTCCACTGAGGAGGAGGCAGTGGTCATCTGCTTCTCGGGGAGCAGCAGGAGGTCTGATAGAGGCCCTTCTGATAAGGATGGGGTATTATTGACTGAAGTTTCCTGTCTCCCCAGATTTGTGTGTTGAAATTCTAACCCCAATGTGATGGTATTAGGAGATGGGGTTTTGGGAGGTGATTTAGTTCACAAGGGTGGAGCCCTCATACATGCCATTAGTGTGCTTATAAGAAGAGGCCAGAGAACTAGCAAGCCCTCTTTCTTCCATGTCAGAACACAATGATAAATCAACAGTTTGCAACCTGGAAGAAGGCCTTTAACAGAACCAATCATACTGGCACCTTGATTTTGAACTTGAACCTCCGGAATTGTGAGAAATTACTTTCTGCTGTTTATAAACCATCTAGTCTATGGTACTTTGTTAGGGCAGTCCAAACTGACTAAGATTCCAGGCCTTCCATAGCCTGAGGGGAGAGTGAGAGAACAGAGAGAAACCAGCTACTGTTTGGCTTTACATCAAGTTTCAGGCAGCAGATACCTTGAGAGTGGAGAGGGAAAGAAAGAACTATGCGGGAATGGCTCTGAGGCCCAGCTGCTCCAGGCCTGCTGTGGTTTTAGGATGCAAAGGAGAACTATGGGATGCTTCCAAGCACACCACGCTGGATGAGGCAGTGCCCATCTGCTTCTGGGAGAAAAGAGCTGAGACTTCCCTAAGGCACAGGTGAATGGGAGACTGAAGTGTGAGGGTAGGCTAGAGAGCTAAAACTTACCCTTTAGACACTCAGATGCCAAGCTTTCCTAAGGGAAGTGTCAAGTAATTAGAAGGCTCCGATGAACTGAATATAGTTGAATCAACAAGAAAGCCCAAGTTCACCTTAACTGCATATTCGATTTTCTTACTCCCCACGCAAGCCACACACTATTGTCTCATAAAAAAAGAAGCATGCTTTTTTTTTTCTGAGCATAAGTATTATTTACCTCAATCTTTGCTACTTTTTAATATACAATATTTAGCAATTCAATAAATACTTGAAGACACATAAAAAAGTAATCCAAGAAAATATGTTATCATTAAGAAAGGAATAAGTCAGTAGACTCAGATAGAGATGGCCCAGGTATTGATTTACTAACACACAGGGAAATTAAAATAATGATGAATATATATAAGACAGAATGGAGACAGTAGAAAACATTTCTGGACAAATGGGGGTAATTTTAGCAGAGATACAGAAAGTGTAAAAAACAATAGAAATACCAGAAATGAAAATACAAGGAAATAGAGGTTTTTGTTTGTTTGTTTGTTTTGCTTTCTGATAGGCTAATCAGTAGATTGGACATAGCAAAGGAAAGAACTATAAACCTGAAAAACAGGTCAGTAGTGGAAAAAAATGGAACAAAGTATCAGAGATCTGTGGAACAATACTTTTTACGTACATATGTGTATTTAAATGTGTGTGTTTTCCAAAGAAGTGAGAGAAAATGAGGAAGAGGAAATCCTTTGAAAAAATAACCTGTACTAATTTTCTAAAATTATTGAATGATATCAAACCACAAAACCAAGAAGCTCAGAGACCCCTTAGAAGGATAAATACAAATAAAACCATCAAAAATAATATATTCAAACAAAATATGATTTTAAAATAAAATATCTAAAATCAGAGGAAAAGACCAAATTGTTTCATACTTATAACATTGCTGACTAACAGGTGTGTTGTAGATAATTTACTGTAAAACGATGATTCTGCCTTAATAGTTATGATATGAATCAAGTATACATCAGTATGTTTTAGATTAAGTTGGTTTAGAATACAAATATTTTTCTTTAGAACAAGACTTAAACTCTTTACTAATATGTTTGTATGAGATATCTCTGAAAAGAGTAGTTACATTGTAGCTAAGGAAGTCACTATAATGTTTTCATTTTCCAAATTTTTTATGATGAACATATGTGTATTGGACCATAGTTCAAGCACATAAAGAGGAAAATTAAATCCTAACTTTTTTTTCGGATACAAAATACCTGAGTCATTTAGCTTATTTTAACGAAAAGGACCATAAGCCTCTTAAGGTTTGCAAAAGTCTCAGCCTTTCATGAGTGATTATTTAACTTCTCTCAATTATTTAGCTTTATGTTCAGAAATGTGCCAGCACAGAGTGGTGAGTTCAGTGATTCGTCCATTCTTTCTCTGGCACACCACAGTTATATTGTCTATAAGTCAGAAACAGAGCTAAATACTGGTTTATAAAGATGGGTAAACTATTTTCTGATTATACTTACTTGGTTCATATTTAGCTGCTCAAGAAATATTTGCCGAGTGAATGACTGTATGCAGGCATTGGGGTTGGCAAAATAATTAAAAATTAGACAAAACACTTTCCTAAACCAATATTTTCCATGCACACAAAATGTACTAAACAGGCTTATGACTAATATCCCCATTGTACACAGGAGGGAGTTAATTGTTTTGACAGGGGCTGTGAAGGGGTAGAGAAAAACAAATAAAAGACTGTACTATAGAAAGAATTATTCTGCTGAATTTTGAAAACTGAAACATTTTAATATACATGCACCCTTTTAACAAACACAACTAAGGATACAAACAGAGGCATATGGCACTGTTGTCAGGGAGTATAACGTATGATGAATATAATTGAGGAGCAATACAGACACGTTACCCAACTTCCTGGAACTTAGAATATAATAAAAGAGATCAGGAGTATCACCCTATTTACACAGACACATAGTATAAAATATGAAATAAAGCTAGGGAAAAGAGACAAGAAAGAGAGAAGGTTCGATGTGTCTTTTTTAACGAAAGGACTCATCATCCCATTTACAAGGTAAAGAAAATGCATTGTGAGTTCTGGATTCACTATCAAGCATCAGGTTCATGGAGATGAGTGGTGGAGAAGATGTTGGAGAGACTAGCAGAAGTTGAATCCTAATTTGTCATATATTCCATTTTAAAACATTTAATTTGGAAATTAGAATGAGTTGAAATATTTCAAACTTTAAACAAGTTAAGATTTTTTTGAAGAAACCAACAGATCATGAGCAATATTTAGACATTTGGACCAAGCAACCTTAAAACTTTTTTCCCTTACACAGATTCTATGACTTATGTAAACTAAATTTGCAGCCAAGAAGGGAAGAGTAAGATAGGCTTTATTTAGGGTTGTCAGTGGCAAAAAAAACACAACAAAGCAGCAAATTTCATGGGGTAGGTCTCATATAAAGAGAGCTGAAATGTTCTCACTGGGTATGATTCCAAGTATGATGTATAGCCCATACTGGGAAACATTAACTAGAATATGTTTGTAAAGAAGAAAGAACATGGAAAAAATGTAAAGGTTCTCTGCAGTAAATGTAAGCAGCTTTGGTTGTTTGTTTTTTATTTTTCAGGATCCTTCAGCATTCACCACTGGCCTTTGGTGCATACTTTATATTTTTGCAATAGAGAAATAGTTTCTGGCCTGGAAGATGTCTTTTTGGGTAACTTTGATACAAGTGACTGGATTGTTATTTCTCTTTTCCTCTGGCTTGACTTCTGAAAGGAAGCCCTAGTTTGACCCACATTGTAAGGGTCCTGGTTTGGGGGACAACTTGATATTAGGGAAGGATTAGGGAATCTCCACTTGCAGAAGTTCTCCTGGTTCTGTCTGGTTTCTGGTTTTTGAGATCTGGTTCTAGCTGCAGCATAGACAATATAAATATCTTTTGACTGATCATGTTTAGAGTTTGAAACAATAGGAAATGCTAATTCTATCCCCACCTGCAGCCCATTAGGTTGTGTTCTCTAAAACTGGGCAACTTTCAGCTATGAATCCACGAGAAAAGAAAAGATGGTGTTTTTCTGTAACACTGTGTGGCCACAGTGTCCTTTAGATTTCAGAGAGAAATGGCTGAAATGGGCTTCTCAATCATTAAGGAATGCCAGGTTTTCTGGGACTGCAGCCGGCTACATATTATTGTTCATTCTAGCACACATTTTAAAACTGAAGGCCTAATTACATCAAAGAAAATTCAGAGCTCAAATAGTTATTATTCAAAAACCTGTAACTAATGAATTAACATGTAGTCTTCTAAAGTTATCTGCCTATCTCCCTATTTTTTTTTTTTTTTTTTTTTT
>NW_016805053.1:828638-857116 GCF_001698545.2 Rhinopithecus bieti
TTTTGTCTATTTTGAATCTGCTGACTTTTCTACTGGTATTGCGATAAAGCTTACTGTTCATGCTACTACTAAATCATGGTCAGTTGGCTACAAGATTTTAAAAAGGTGAAAGAGGTCTTTTAAAATCAAACTGACATGGAAAGTGCACTTTTTACCTACTGGGGCATATAAAGCTTAGCCATTGAACAGGTTCCAGTTTTGTCAGAAAAATAAGTTGGATCCAATTGTCGTGTTTATGTATACACATGCATTGTGTTATCTGTTGTGTTTACATGGTACCAAATTGGATTATAAATAAATAAATACTCATAAATTAAATAAATAATCCCAAATGATTTTTAAGTTCATGAGACTTCAAGAATCTTTGGCAAAAAAAAATTTTTTTAATTATTGAAAAAAATGAAATAAAAGCATCTTCAACATTTAGATATTTCAAGGTCATAAAGCTGTTGCTTCTTTAATATTTTGATATTTGCTTAATATGTCTGTAAGCTTATGTCTTTGGAAGAAAATGAGATTTTCTGTCAGTTCATTATTTTACGTTGCTATATCAGAATAAGCCTGTATGAAAGACAAATAGTATGATTATAGTTCAACAGGAGAGACAAAGAAACCTACTCTGTCTAATTCTAATGAAAAGGAGTACCCCCTTATAGTGACATTGTCCCATTACTACTACTACCTAAGCCAGATTTCAGCTCCTTCTGTCCCCAAGGGCCAGGAGATAAAATCGTGTCTCTTTCTCACACCCATCAGAGTACTCAATTTGTCAGGGGACTACCCAAATCCAGGTAGGGGAATACTCACTAAGACAAGTTCCTACTGGAGACATGGACATGTCCACTGGACAGCCAGTGAGACTGACTTGAGTCTGATCTCTCATTTCTACATGGGATCTGTTTAATTGGAAGAACAACATGCCCACTTATAAGGATAATCCCAAGAGAATAGAAAATCATTTTTCACCAATTTTTGCTACTCATAATGTCACTAGAACTGATGCAGCAAATTTATTAAATACCTTTCTCACTGCTGAGGAATACTGTATGGATTTAGAAAAGGCTAGAGAAAAAGCCAATCACTTATATGCATAGACCCCATAAAATTCTGTAAGAGCTGATGCAGCTGTGGCCATCCCCACAGCTGAACCTCATTGGAAAATACTTGCAGGAGACAGTGTTAGACTTGAACATTCCTGAAATTGCACTTCAGCAGGGCTCCACAAAGTGGTCTCAAAAGAAAGGAGTCTAAATAAAGTGTAGGAGATAAAACATAAACTTCAGAGTTTCTGGAAGGAATTTTTGAAGCATATAGGCAATACACAGACGTAGACCTGAATATCCCTGAAAAATTTACAATGGTTAGTATGACCTATGTCAGCCAAAGTGCTCCAGATATTCAGAAGAAACTGCAGAAAACAAAGATGTGCCAATGTCTTAACTGGTTGAAATTGCCTGTAAGGTTTCCAGTGGCAGGGAGGATGTCCAAGAAGAAAAGGGGCAACAGAAAATAAAACAACCCACTCTGCTGGTGGCAGCACTGACCCATATCAAACCTGCAGTCCTGCAGTCTATAATCCAGGAAGACCTTGAGTAAAGGTAAGGAGCCCCCATCCCAGAATTCAAACTCTAAAGGATACTGCACAGTGGGACCCCACCTATGTATCTACTGAAAATAAGAGGACTATTGGAAGAAAGAGTGCCCAGACTAAAATAAGACTCTTGAAGAAGATAACGAGCAGGCAGTGCAGCAAATGCCTAAGATCACCAGTGGTGAACAGAATGACAAGGCCAAGGGCTTCTTTTCACTTTACTGATCCTGATGATTTCCCACATCCCACATGATGGGAAATAGACTTCTGGATTTTCTGATTGATACTGGGGCTACTGACTTAGTCCTAAACATTCAACTTTTCAAGTTATCTGAGAAAACAATGCTATGCTGATGACAAGGGTCTCTGGAGAAACCTTGAAAAAATTGTTTCTCCAATTCTCAGACTGCCAAATGGGCAAATCACACCTAAAACAAAGTTTCCTATATATGCCTCAATGCCCCATCCTGCTGCTGCAATGGGACCTACTAACCAAGCTGAATGCTAGTGACATTTTCCCCCTCTGGATGGATGTGAAGGTACCACCAGAACAAGCATGTGCCCTTCAAGTGGCACTATAAAAAAAAGTCAAGGGACCCCCAGCAAAGGTCCTTGAAGAGATATTTAAAAAGCTAAGACTGGATTTATGGGAGGATGAGAGGCCAGGACAGATAAAGAGATCAGCACCTATATCTGTTAAAGTTCCTACTGGTTGAGAGTTCCAAATTTGAGATAGTATCCACTAAAAGAACATGCTAGACAAGATTTTCAATCTATCTGTAGCTGCCTTTCTTGAGTATGACCTCATCTGCCCATGCAAATCCGCATATAACACTCCAATTTTGCTGGTATGGAAGCCAGACACACAGGAACATCTTTTTGTGCAGCACTTAAGAGACATTGACCAGATTGTAGAAGATATCCACCCAATGGTGCCTAACCCTTAAACTTTGCCACTGTGCCTGAAGACTTTGGTTGATTTACTGCTTTGAAACTTATGGATTATTTTTGCACACCTCTGAGCCCGAACTCACAGGAACTCTTTACTTTTGAATAAGAAGATCTTGAGACTAGGATCAAGCAACAATATTGTTAGATTGTACTCCCTGAAGGTTTTGAAAATTCTTCCAGCCCTTTTGGTGAAATCTTAGCCACAGATTTAAAGGATCTCCAGTTAAAAGAAGGAGAACTTCTCTAGTATGTAGATGACATCTTGATTACCAGCAAGACTAAAGAAGCCTCAGACCAAAACATTTTAACCTTAAATTTCCTAGTTGAACAGGGCTATAAAAATCTCAAAAAAAAAAAAAAAAAAAAAAAGGGCCCAGCTTTCTGAACCTTTTAAATACCTAAGCTTTGAGTTGTCACAGAGACAGAGGAGCTTGCTCCCTGAAAGGAAAGAGGCTCTAGCAAAGGTAGCAGTACCCGCCACCAGGAGACAGTTGTATGGATTCCTAGCTATGGCAGAGTTTTGTCATATTTGGATCCTCAATTTAGGACTGATAGCCAAGCCCTTCTATGAAGCTCTTTAAGTCTCCTGGACATTCAGAAGTTTTTTGACCTGTTTGTCCATGAAAGACAAAAGATTAGTCTTTTAACATTATCCCAAAATCTAGGTAATATGAGAAAACCCATTATCTATTTCTCAAAACAGCTAGACATAATGACTAAGAAACATCCTGTATGCCAGTGTGCAGTAGCAGCCACCTGTAATTTACTACACCAACCAGAAAAGTTTACCTTTGGCCAGCCCACCACTGTACACACTCCCCACTGTGTACTTCCTCCCTCTGTCAGAACAAAGAAGATATTGGCTTACTTCCAAGAGGAGGCAATTACCAAGAAGCGTAATTGGACAATCCAAACAGGACCTCCACCAAGAATAAAAGGGGACCCTGTACAGAGGCACCATACCCAGGGGAAACAGCCAGATTGACTTTTACTATGACACTGAGATCCACCAGGAATGTCAGGTACTTATTAATATTTATGGACATTTTTACTGTGTGGATGGAGGTCTCTCCCTGGTGGTATGAAAAGGCTCCTCAGGATGTAAAAACTCCATTAAAAAAATAAGTCCTGAGTTTGGGCTACCCGTATCTATCCAAAGCAACCATGGAGGAGCCTTTATAGCAAAAATAGCTCAAGAAATTTCTGGTACCTTAGACATTTGCTGGAAATTACACACTTCTTGGCGGCTACAATCTACTGGCAAGATAGAAAAGATGAATCATACTCTTTAAAAGACTTTGGAAAAGATTTGTCAAGAGACTGATTTATCTTGGGATAAGGCCTTACCAGTTGCCCTGCTTCTAGAAAGAGTGGTCCCTAGAAGCAAGTTCCAGTGGAATCCCTGTAAAATGTTACATGGGAGACCCTTCCTATGCCCAAAGGGTGGGAGGTACTGGGGTACCTGGAGGGAAGCCAAAAATAGTTAATGACTGCCAGGTATGTACAATCGTTGGGAATCACTTTAATTGCTATATATGAATTCATTTCTTAGAGGTTAAATGTTTCCGACAGATGTTGCTTTGTACCACCTCTGTCCTGAGACTGGATTCTATTAAAGTCTTGGAAGAATAAACATCCAGAAGACCAGCTTTATTCTTATTAAACTGGCCTTATGATGTGCTACTGTTGACCCATTATTCATAGTCAAATTAAAAGGAGTCAAACCACAGGTTCATCATACCCAAGTGAAGCTGGTCCCAGAGTCGTTGGATTCACTGTGCCCTCTGTACAGAAATGCCTCTGGGAATGGAAACCCTGGGACAGAGAAACAAACCACTGAGATCACCTGAGTCTGGATCAGCAGTACACATCAGACACTGACTTTTCCAAATGGGCCTGCGAACCTCTGACTGACCTCAAGCGAAGTATTGTATAAGAGACAGCCCCCTAAAGATAAGTAATGAACAACTCTCAGGTTCTTGCTTTATTTTTTGGTATATTTGTTTTTGTCTACTTCTTTACCTACCTGTGATTTGCTGTGTATTGCATGAACGAAGGCTTTGTCCACTTCCTCGGCAAGCAGGGCTAATAGGCCCTTCCTTCAATCATACACATAATCACCTTCTTCCTTTTCTGTTGTCCCTCTTTATTGATCTTTAGCCCCCAAGCTGGGAGAAACAGCTCAATGACAAGGATTTCTAAGATGCTGGCAAAGGCAGATAATCTCTCTAAATGTCAGATATGTCATCCAAAGCCCTATTCTACACATGATCACTGCAATCCCATTATTCTGCCTGTTTACAATTTTTCCAATGTCCCCAACTTCACTCTTGACCATACTAGGCCCCCCTGTGTCACTAATTGAGTTCAGATTTATCAATCTGTACCTTCATCCCCTATTCCTTACTTTTTCTTGACCACCCACATGTCCACAGCTACCCTCTGCCATACCCCAGGGTGTCCAACTATATCCAGCTACTCAGCATGTCCAACTTAGAAAATGATGGGCTACATTGCTTAAAAGAACTCCACACCCTCTGCGACCCTGCCTCTTCAGGCTACCTTCTAATGCTCTGTAATGGACAAAATAAGACACTTTCCCTTTATAAACCTGTTTGGGCTTTGCTTCCTTGAATGATCAGGACCCTCATTCCCTCTTGTATGCCCCTTTAAAATTATGCTTACAAAATACCACTTCAGTTTCCTATCTCGGCCCACAAGAATGGACACAGGCCCCTGACCCACAGAAGATGTCCAAGAGAGAACCTTGGTTTGACCTTATTTGTACAGTTATCCTACATAAATCCTTTCCAGATGACCACAACCTATCTGTCATTTTGTGTCCCTCCCCCTAGAATGCCTATTTGTTTGTGGAAGACATCAAGGAACCCCATGGGTTTATGAATATATCAATAATTAGGGGACACATAGGTATCGGGGTAGTTGATTACTCCTTTTTCAGTCCATAACTCCAGTGAGACCCAACATTGGACTATATTTCTAAATTTGTTCTCCAGAATAAAAAGAACCATTTATCTGCCTACATATAAAGAAGATGGATGCTGATGTATGTGTGGTAGAATACTCTTCCTATAATGGGGAACCAGATCATATGAACATATTATCAAAAACTCTAAGAATAATGGCAAATGAAACAAACTTTTCCATTGCTACCCAACAAGAGATCTCTTTTTTTATCCTTTTATAGAATATTTACTTGTATGCTTTCAAATGTTGTACTTAAACTGCCAAAGTACCAAAGTTCTGACAATGCAGAATGTTAAACTAAAACCAGAGACAAGAAAATATTTTCAAATGTGTGCCAGACAATTGCATTCCTTTAATCCAGATCTATTCCCCAATTCAGCAGGAAACAGCTAGAATGAGTGTCACCTCTGATTCTTTAAGAATGAAGAATGGGGCCGGGTGTGGTGGCTCAAGTCTGTAATCTCAGCATTTTGGGAGGCCAAGGCGGGCAGATCACGAGGTCAGGAGATTGGGACCATCCTGGCCAACATGGTGAAACCCCGTCTCTACTAAAAATACAAAAAGTAGCTAGGCGTGGTGGTGCATGCTTGTAGTCCCAGCTACTCTGGAGGCTAAGGCAGGAGAACTGCTTGAACCCAAGAGGTAGAGGTTGCAGTGAGCTGAGATCGCACCACTGCACTCCAGCCTGACAACAGAGTGAGACTCCGTCTCAAAACAAAAAAGAAAAAAAGAAAAAAGACTGAGGAATGGGAAAAAATGAGGAGGGTTGAAACCGAGGGGTTAATTAGGTCAGGGCTGCCTGCACTGCTTGCTTTTAGTTGCTTGCTTTTTGTTACATTTTTTCCTCCTTTTTCAATGAAACTGAAAGCTGAAGTAGCTGAAGTCCTTACTGCAGAACACTGAAACTTAACCTTCACTGGCTGCTATATAGATAGCATAGGTCATCCATGGTAATAGCTTCAGTTGTTTTTCAGAATGTTGGACCAGCTTCTGTTCATTGCAAACTGGTTGAAACCTCGGACCCTTCAACTGGGTCTGTGCAAATGCCCAAGAGGTAGCCTTTTGACATCAGAAAACCAAAAACTCCACTGTCACATTATGCAACTGTTGCCATTTTCTGTACATATGACCTATGAGATGCCATGAATGACATCCACACTTGTGCGGAATGAACCTGTAACTGTATTTTATTCCCCACGATCGATTACCTTTTCCCATGCCTTATACCACCCAATTTTCTTAACTCATTAACAACCCTAAGCCTTATCTTTGGAAAGGTAGATTTGAGAGCTGTTTTGCTTTCTCGCTCAGTGCCTTTGTGAATAAATCTTTTCTTTTTTGCAAAATCCATGTCACGATGATTGACTTACTGTGTGCGAGTGGCCTAGACCTGGCCAATTACAGTAACATTAGATCATGAAAAAAGCCAAACCAAACCAAAACGCACAAACAAAAAAAACACACATTATCCCTATTGCAACAGCTTATGTGTAAAATTCAACTCCCAAGGAACATAGTTAAGGAGAAATAGAGCTTCTAAAGAAGTGACTTGGTTAATGGAGAGGTTTTGGTTCAAGAATCACAACATCTTCAGCCTTTCCTTGCCTCAGTCAGTTTATCCGTGTAATATGAGGTAAACACTTTTGCATGAGTCCCAGTGCAGTCTCTAAATTATGGGTATGAACTGTTAAGAATAAATAATATTTATTCTATATGGCTTCATGCTACATGTCATGTTTAGGGTGCTTATATCCACTTAACCATGCATCCATTTATATCCATTTAACTTTCACAAAATATCCTGGCAAATGAGACTGATGCAATTCCAATGAAAGACTTTAAGTTGAGGAGTGGCATGATCTCACTGAAGATTAAAAGCATCCTATAATGCAGTGTGTTGATGATAGGGTCTGTGTGTGTTGGGGTGGGAGCTGGCAAAGGTGGCAACAAAGGAATAAGAGATCAATACAACAACCCAACAGAAAAAGAATGTTTCTTAGATCAGCATGGTGAAGTGGAAGTCATACAAAATTGTTGAGGGTTTGGAGTTTAGATGCTTTGAAAACAGTGCTGTCAAGGTCAGCTGATGGATTGGCGCATATCCTTGTAGAAAATATCTCCTTTCTATGCCTCCTGTAGCTGTGGGAGAATATGAAGTTTGCAGGGTTGGAGCCAAATTGTCTTGCTTCAAGGCCAGGCTCCACCACTCTCTCTGTGGAAGCAAGGTACTTAGTATCTCCAGAATTCAGTTACCTTATATGTAAAATTCAAAAGGTAATTCCTGTATCCTAGAGCTGTTTGTGAATCAAATACGATTATGTATAAACAAGTGCTTTAAGCCTTTTTAAATATGTAACAAATCATAGATAATATTTATTAAGTGGTTAGCATGCACCAGGCTGTATATAGGTGCTTTACATAGATTAAATTCTCAAACTCTTTAAGAAAGTTTTGTAATTATCTCTTATTTTATTCACAAACAACGTAAGGTTTCAAGATTTTAATTAACTTGTCTAAAACCCTATAAATTATATATGGTGTAACTACAGACATGTAACACTGTGCTCATGGTGCACAGAGATAAAGAATCAATGTCTTAAATATATTATAGAGGTTTTCCTTTGCTATGAGTCTTACTTCAAAATTCTATGTGGCACACTCAATATTCTGAACTAAATGTAAACAGCTGTCAACATAAGGTGAATACTCTAAATTGAGGGCTTCAGATCTCGGACAAACACACCAATCAATAGGTTTACTTTTCTTTTTTTCCATCAGCACATAACAATGGAAAGCTTGAGAAAATGGTAAAGAATAAATACTGGTAAATTTGGAATGTATAATTGTGTGTATATGTATATATGTATATATTATACATTTAGGTATATGTATATAATTATATATACATATGCTTGAATACCTAATCAAGTTAGGTATTTTTGTGTTTATCTCAGTTGTGGCATTTATTCATAATTCATAGCATATTTCGTGTGCAAATATATCATGTTTCACTAAACAATTATATTCATTTCAAGAAAAGTCACTTTGTTTTAATCTAAGGATAAACGTCTGCTTTCTTATAGCAAAGGTAATGAAAACCTTTGCTTGAAACAAGTGTTTTCTTATTAATGGCTGTTATCTTACACTTACTATGTGGGCTTTCTGATGGTGTTGAAAAATGGGAAAACATAGATAAAGGAGAGAGAAACAAAGTACCTCCAGAAATCACAGAAATACTCATAACAAAAAAATAAATAATAACAATAAAAAACTTCCAATATTTCTAGTGTAAATAAAATGGTGTGGTAACTTGAACAGAAATTACAATTTAATTATTTCTGACATTAAAAGTGTGAGGAGCATTGCATAAATTTTGCGCATTTTATTTATAAACAATGTGGAACTAGAAATTGAGATCACGTTTTGGCATCTTATAATATGGACAATTGTAATAAGTGTATAAAAATGGAGAGAAACACTTGCCTCTATATCCTATTTTACATTATGAGTGTAGATGCTGTTGGAAGTACTCATTTGTACATTGATCTAACAGCCACCTAGTAAATACCCACAGAGGAGTCAAATTATTGTTAGATCCCTCATTGCCTGTTGAGTCTTCAAGTGCAGTTCTGTCTGCTGCACACACAAGTGCAGCCCTGAGTTGCAGTATTGACAAGAGCCCTCTCAGGCACCAGGGAGTAAGAAAAACTGAGCGACAGAGGAATGCCTTCTCCCTCTCACCAAGTCCTCAGGGCAGTTAAAAGCCTCAGGTACGGCCAAAAAAGAACATGGAGAAAATATCAAAGAAACACTTATATGTCATGTTTCCTTGTTTGAGTTTTTTTCTCCACATATATATGTGTGTGTGTGTGTGTGTGGCGGGGGGTGGGGGAGGTGTAGGTGTTTGTGTATATATAGACACATATATATACACACACACACACGTGTGTATGTGTGTATGTTTTTTAATTGGGATATTTTTAAAGTACCAGCAGACTAACAGATGCAGTTATCCTTGTTGACACATGATATGTGATATTTGTTACACAATTGTTCCCTTTTCTCCCACAAATAAAAACTTAAAATATTCTCAAATTTGCAATAAATATTATAATTAAGATACATCACCTTTCTCACCAAATTACTGCTGAAATGATTACAGGACATATAAAATACAAAACTTTTTATTATTCAAAGTTCTGGGCATCCCATACATGTTAGAAATCATAAGGTAGTTTTGCCTGACAGGCAAATAAGCACTGATGAAGAACAGAAATCTTGACTATTTCAATTCAGGTAAAAGAGTAGGCTTTCTTGAGAAGCAGAAAGAGACTATCTTCCACAGATAAACCCCTGAGAGTGCCTAAGTTTGAATGTTAAGGACTGGAAATAAAGGTCGGCACTGGAGAGAACAAAAAGATCTTCAGATGCCTCTGGCAACAGGATATGGGGTACCAACAGAGGTTCTCTTCTCAGCTTACCTTGACACAAAATACACTTGTAATGGATTAACCCTTATGGTAGCCTCTATGATCCTCACATCCTCATGTCCACGGCCTTGTGTGATCTCTTCTTCCTGAGTGTGGTTGGTACCTGTGATATACAAAGGTTAACAGATGTATGAGATTCTGTGTATGTGATCACATGATTGTGTTTCATAAGGTTGCAACTCCCTCTCCCTCCCTTGCTGGTAAGCAGCCATGTTAGGGAACTCACAGGACAAGGAACTGTAGATGGCTTCTAGGAGCTGAGGGTGACCTCCAGCTGACAGCTAGGGAAAAATGGAAGCTCTTAGACCTGCAGGTGTTAGGAGTTGAATATTGCCAATACTTCTTATTAGTCTGTTCAGGTTTTGGATTTCTTCATGGTTCAATCTTGGTTGTGTGCTTCCATGAATTATTCAGTTATTCTAGATCTTCCAATTTGTTGGCATATAGTTGCACAGTTCAATGGATCTCTAATGATTCACTAAATTTGTGTATTATTGGTTGTAATGTTTTCTTTTTTCATCTCTGATTTAATTTGTCTTATCTCTTTTTTTTTTCTTAGTCTGGCTAAAGGTTTGTCGAATTTGTTTCTCTCTTCAAAAATTCAACTTTTCATTTTGTTGATCATTTGTTTTTTATTTCAATTTTATTTGTCTCTGCTCTGATTTTTATCATTTTCTTTTCCCTACTAATTTTGGGTTTGGTTTGCTTTTGGTTTTCTAGCTCTTTAAGATGCCTTATTAGCTTGTTTATTTGAAACTTTTCTACTTTTTTATGTAGACACTTATTGCTATAGACTTTCCTGTTAGTACAACTTTTGCTGTATTCCATAGGTTGGTATGTTGTGCTTCCATTTTCATTTGTTTCAAGAAGCTTTTAAATTACCTTCTTAATTTCTTCATTGACCCACTGGTCATTCAAGAGCATATTGAATAATTTCCATGTGTTTGTGTAGTTTTCAACTTTCCTCTTTATATAGATTTCTCATTATATTCCATTGTGGTTAGAGAAGATACTTGATATAATTTCAATTTTTTTGAATGTTTGAAGACTTAGTTTGTGGTCTAAAATATGGTCTTTTCTTGAAAAAGACCCATGTGCTGAGAAAGATGTGTATTCTAAAGTCATTAGGTGAAATGTTCTGTAAACATCTATTAAGTCTATTTGGTCTATAGTGCAAATAAGTCCAATATTTCTTTGCTAATTTTCTGTCTGGATGATTTGTCCAGTGCTGAATCTGTGATTCTGAAGTCTCCAACTATTATTGTGTTGGGGTCTGTCTCTCCCTTTAGTACTAGTAATATTTGCTTTATTTTTCTGAGTGTTTCAATGTTGGGTGTATATATATTTACAATTATTATATCCTCCTGCTGATTTCTTTATTATTATATTGTTCTTTTTCTCTTTTTATAGGATTTATCTTAAATCTGTTGTCTAATATAAATATAGCTACTGCTGCTCCATTTTGATTTCCATTGGCATTGGATATCTTTTCCATCTCTTTATTTGCAGTCTGTAAGAGTCTTTATCCACAAAATGTGTTTCTTGTAGGCAACAGATCACTAGGTCTTGGTTTTGATAAATTCAAATTGATAAATTTCTGCCATTGAGCAACCAATAAAGTCAGTAATTCTGTGTTTTTTGATTGCATGGTTTAGTCCATTTACATTAAATATTATGATTGACAAGTAAGAACTTACTCCTGCCATGTTATTTGTTTTCTGGGTATTTTGTGGTGTTCTCTTCATCTTTTTTCTGTCTTCCTTTTAGCAAAGGTGATTTTCTCCGGTGGTATGTTTCAATTTCTTACTTTTTTTTGTATCTGTTGTAGGCTTTTAGATTTGATTTAGGTTAGATTACCATGAGGCTTGCAAATACTGGGTTATAATACATTATTTTAAACTGATGACAGCTTAACACTGATTGCATAAACAAACTAACCAAGAAACAAAGAAAAAACTAACAACAACTCTCCACTTTACCTTCAGCCCTTCACTTCTTAAATTTTCATTTTTATGATTTATATCTCATTGTACTATCTCTCGAAAAGTTGTTGTAGTTATTTTCATAGGTTCATCTTTTAGCCTTTCTGGTCAAGATATTAGTATTTTACACACCACAATGTCAGTGTTATAAAATTTTTTATGAAATTGACAAGAACATGCATTCTACTGTTTTTAGATGCAGTGTTCTATAAATGTCCATTTGGTCAAATTTGTTTATAGTATTGCTTACATATTTACATCTTTACTGATTATCATATGACTTGTTATATCAGATTTTTAAAAAGTCATGTTGAAGTCTCTAACTACAATTGGGAACTTGTCTATATCTTCTTTCAGTTCTATGAGTTCTTGTTGCAGATATGTTTACATTCTGTTGTTAAGTACATATACTTGTTATATTGCTATGTCTTCTTGGGAAATTGATCACATTATTGCATAATGTCCATCTTTAACAATAATACTATTTCTTCTTCTGAAATCTATTTTATATGATTTTAATAAAGCTACAGGAGTTTCTTTTTAGTGTTTTCATAAAATACCTTTCTCCATCATTTTGCTCACTCAGTGTCCTTATATTTTAATTGAGGTTCCTTTCCCTTAGACAGTTTGTAATTAGGTCTTGATTTTTCCATCCAATCTGACAATCTCTGTTTTATAACATATTTTTTAAAACCCATGCAAAATGACAATTCTCTCAGGATTGATTCATAGACTTAATATAACAGGAGTCAAAATCTCATCAAACTCTTTTTTGAAAAAAAAATTGATGAAAGGTTTTACATTTTCTAGACAAATGCAAAGACATAGTGTAGTCAAGGCAATTTGAAAAGGTACAGAATTAGCAGACTTACACTATTAGATATTAGGATGATTGACAAGCTACCAAAATATAAGTCAATATGTTTTTGGTAAAAAATAGACAACTACAAAAATGTAATGGGATAGAGACTCCAAACACAAATCCACATGTATAAACATTTGTACTTTATGACATTATCTTCACTACAATTCATTGAGAGATTGGAAATAATCTTTTCAGCATATATCAGTGGGTAAGTTTGATTTCAATATGGAGAAAAAACGAAAACTTAAACCCTATCTCATCTACTACCACATTAAAAGAATTGATTCTAGGCATGTAGTAGACATAAATATATGACGTAAAACATTATATAATGTCCTTCTTTGACTTTTTAAACTGCTGTTGCTTTAAAATTTGTTTTGTCTAATGCAAGATTAGCTACTTCTGCTCGCTTTTGATGTCCATTTGCATGGAATATCTTTACCACCCCTTAACATTAAGTTTATGTGAGTCCTTATGTGTTAGGTGAGTCTCCTGAAAACAACAGACACTGGGTTGGTGAACTCTTATCTATTCTGCCTTTCTGTATCTTTTAAGTGGAGCACTTATAAAAGGAAAATATCACAATTCTAAATATATATGCACTTAACACTGCAGCTTCAAAATTTATAAGACAATTACTACTAGATCTAAGAAATGAGATAAACAGCAACACAGTAATAGTGGGGTACTTTAATACTCCACTGACAGTGCTAGACAGGTCATCAAGACAGAAAGTCAGCAAAGAAACAATGGATTTAATTATACCCCACAAGAAATAGACTTGGGCATCCAAATTGGTAATGAGGAAGTCAAATGTTGCTATTTGCTAATGATATGATTGCATACCTAGAAAACTCCAAAGACTCATCCAAAAAGCTCTTAGAAAAGGTAAATGAATTCAGCAAAGTTTCAGTATAAAAAATTAATGTACAAAATGTACAAAAATCAGTAGCTCCACTACACACCAACAGTGACCAAGCTGAAAATCAAATCAAGAACTCAACCCCTTTTATGATAGCTGCAAAAATAAAATAAAATACTTAGGAATACGCCTAACCGAGGACGTGAAAGACCTCTACAAAGAAAACTACAAAACCTGCTGGAAGAATTTACGGATGATACAAACAAATGGAAACACATCCGATGCTCATGGATGGGTAGAGTCAATATTATGAACATTACCATACTGCCAAAAACAATCTATAAATTCAATGCAATTCCCATCAAAACACCATCATCATACCTTACAAAACTAGAAAAAACAATTCTAAAATTCATATGGAACCAAAAAAGAGCCTGCATAGCCAAAACAAGACTAAGGAAAAGGAACAAATCTAGGGCATCACCCTTACGTGACTTCAAACTATACTAAAGTTCATAGTCACCAAAACAGCTTGGTAGTGGTATAAAAATAGGCATGTAGACCAATGGAACAGAATAGAGAACCCGGAAATACAGCCAAATACTTATAGCCAACTGATATTTGACAAACAAACACATAAAATAGAGAAAGGACACCCTATTCAATAAATGGTGCTTGGATAATTGGCAAACCACATTTGAGAATGAAACTGGATCCTCATCTCTCACCTTATACAAAAATCAACTCAAGATGGATCAAAGACTTAAAAGTAAGATGTGAAATTACAAAAATTCTAGAAGATAACTTCGGTAAAACACTTCTAAGTCTTTGGCTTAGGCAAAGACTTCATGACCAAGAATCCAAAAGCAAAGGCAACATAAACAAAGATAAATAGATGGGATTTCATTAAACTGAAAAGATTCTGCACAGCAAAAGAAATAATCAGCAGAGTTAACAGAAAACCCACAGAGTGTGGGAGAAAATTGTCACAGTCTACACAACCAACAAAGGACTAATATCCAGAATCTACAAAGAACTCAAACAAATCAGCAAGAAAAAAACCCAATTCCATCAAAAAGTTGGCTAATGACATGAACTGACATTTCTCAAAGATGTATAAATGGGTAACAAACATATGGAAAGATTCTCAACATCACTAATTATCAGGGAAATGCAAATAAAATCCACAATGTGATAACACCTCACTCCTGCAAGAATGACCATAATCAAAATATCAAAAAACAATAGATTGTCATGTAGATGTAGTGAAAACTGAAAACTTTTACACTGTTGGTAAAAATGTTAACTAAAACAACCCCCACGGAAAACAGTGTGGAGATTCCTCAAAGAACTAAAAGTAGATCTAGCATTTGATCCAGCAGTCTCAATCCTGGGTATCTACCCAGAGGAAGAGAAGTCATTATACAAAAGAGATACCTGCACACCCATGTTTATAGCAGTACAATTCGCAATAGAAAAAATATGAAACAAGCCCAATGTCTATCAATCAATGAATGGATAAGTAAAATATGATGTGTGTGTGTGTGTGTGTGTGTGTGTGTGTGTGTATATTCCTTGGTATATTATATATATATATATATATATATACACATACATACACACACACACACACGTATATATATATATATATAATATACCATGGAATGCTACTCAGCCATAAAAAAGAATGAAATTATAGCATTTACATAACCTGGGTGGAATTGGAGCCCACTATTCTGAATGAAACAATTCAGGAATGAAAAACTAAGCATTGTATGTTCTCACTCATATGTGGGATCTAAGCTATGAGGACCCAAATGCATAAGAATGATACATTGGACGTTAGGGACTTGGGGGAAAAGATGGCAAAGGATAAAAGACTACACATTGGGTAAAGGGTACACTGCTTGAGTGTTGGATGCACCAAAATCTCATAAATCACCACTAAAGAACTTATTCATGTAACCAAACACCACCAGTTTCCCCAAAACCTATTGAGACAAACATAAATAAATAAATAAATAAATAAATAAATAAATAAATAAATAAGTTCTGGTAGACAACATAAGAGAGTGTATTTATGAGCTCAGAGTAGTCTAGGAATATTTAAATATTAAAAAACACAAAATCTAAATGACACAATGTACTGTTTTAGAGTTAAATCATATAGTCATGAGAAAATAAAATACTAGAGAATTAAAAGCAATCCACAGAATTAGAAACATGATTTCCAAAACAAATCTAAGACAACTTAGTCCAAAATACAAGTATATAAAATTTCCTGCAAATAAATATGAAAAGGTTGACAATCCAATAGAAAATAGGCAAGAAAATTGGAGGTACTTTAAATAATGTTATGCAGATGAAAGTGCATTCAATCTATTAGTCGACAGAAATTTACAAATTAAATCCACAATAATGTACTATAAATCACTCACAAAAATTGCTAGGTTTAAAAGTACTGAAAATACAGACCCTCAAACACTACCAGTGGTAGTATACCTTGATTAAAACACCTTGGTTATAATTTACATAATCAAATATATGCATACCCTTCGACAGAAATTCCTATCCTATGTATATATCTAGCAGATATAAGAATATTTGCATAAGAAATCACATGCCCAAGATTGATTACAGCAGCATTACACATAACAATTAAGAAGTAGACACAACCCTCATGTCCATAAACAATAGAATGGATGGGTAAATCATGATATATTCCTATAATGGACTACTTTAAAGCAATGTGTTTGTTTGTTTGTTTTGAGACTGAGTTTCACTCTTGTTGCCCAGTCTAGAGTGCCATGGCACAGTCTCAGCTCACTGCAACCTCCGCCTCCCAGGTTCAAGTGATTCTCTTGTCTCAGCCTCCCGAGTAGCTGGGATTACAGGCATGTGCCACCACGCCTAGCTAATTTTTGTATTTCTAGTATGGGACAGTAATCAAATACGTGTGATGCTGGCATAAGGATAGTCATATAGATTAGTGGAATAGAAGTGACAGTTTGGAAATAAACTTGTGGGGGGTGTGTGTGTGTGTGTATTAAGTGTTTAGTATTCAAAATATACAAATAACAGTTAAAACTGAACAACAAAATACAAATAACCCAATTTAGAAATGGACAAAGGACTTAAATAGACATTTCATCAAAGAAGATATATAAATGTCCTTTAAGCACATGGAAAGATGCTTAACATTATTAGTCATTAGGGAAGTACAAATCAATATTCAATTAAATATCACTTCATATCCACTAGGATGGTTAGAATCAAAAGTCAGATATCAATAAGTATTGGTGAGGATGTGAAGAGGTTGGAATCTGCGTTCACTGCTAGTCAGAATGTAAAACAGATGAACTCCTGTGGAAAGCACTTTAATATTGCATCAGAAATTTAGTCATAAAATTACCATATAATTCAGCAAGTCCACTTCTAGGTATGTATTCAACAGAGTGGATAACAGGTGTCTAAACAAAAAATTGTGCACAAATGTCCATAGCAAAATTATTCACAACAGCTGAAAAGTGGAAACAACCCGAATGTCCATTCATAGAGAAATGAGTAGACAGAATGTGACATCGCCATATAACAGAATATTATTCAGCCATAAATACAAATTTAAAAAATTAAGTACTGATAAATGCTACAACATGGATAAACTGTGAAAACATGCTATTTTTAAAATGTCATATACAAACAGTCACATATGGTATAATTACATTTATATTAAATTTCAAGAATGGGAAAATACACATGGAGAGAAAGCAGATTCCCAGATTGCTGTGGGGTTGGGGACAGGGAGATTGCAGAGTGACTGCTAATGGTTATGGGTTTCTTGTTGGAGTCATGAAAATATTCTGAAATTAAAGGTGATGGTTGCTAAATATAGTAAATCTACAAAACTGCTAAATAAACTCTATAAAATGACTAAAATGGTAAATTTTATGTCAGGTGAATTTCACCTTAATAAAAAAATCAAGAATGAAAAAATGCATGGATGACTGAACAGAAAGTGTGACACTATAAAAGCACACTTAACCTCTTAAACAATTGTGCAAAAATTCCTCAGAGACTCAAAAGGGGTGCTCGTCTTTCACATTTGAGAATAAAGAGATTCAATTCACAACAGCAGAAGACTCCCAGGTTTTGAAGAATATTCTGAGACTCCATTCACTAACTCTAATAAGAAAAATGTATTATATTCTGTTCTATTGCTAACACTGTGGTAGGCAATTTGTAATAGAACTAAGAAAGAGTTCTTATTCCTAAAATTTTTGCAAATAGTTCAAGAAAAAATATCTGTTGAAAATAAAATATTTAGGGCACAATAAAGGAATTTTGTCAAAATGAGAACTGTATTTGTAATTTCAGTGGCTGAAAGTTTAATTGGACAGCATGTATATTAGAATCAAAATTGAAACCAATCAAGCAAAATTGAGCAAGGTTCATAGGATAGATAGAAATTGATATAGATCTTGGTGAAAAATGATTTCAATATGAAAAAATAAAAATGTGTCTATAATAACACAGAAAGGATTTAAGATATTTAAAATAGAGGAAAGGAACTGAGTGAGCACTAACCCTTTTCCAAGGCCCTGAGATGTAATTCACAATTAGATACTCAAGCAAAAATGGTAGCATACCCCAAACACTGAGGTAAGCATTATTATTATTATTATTATGCAAAAAGCAAGCAAGCAAGCAAACTTTCTGAGTTATTCAGTAACTTGCCCTAAGATCATAAGACCGAATAGCAGAAAAGTCGGGGTTTTAACTTAGTTCAGTCAAAAAGCTCATATCATTATCAGACTGTCTTTAAATGGATACAATTAATTCATTTCTTATTTCTATAATGAAAAGAGGAGGCATAGTTACGCCTACGTTACTCTCCAACTGAGAGACATCTCAAGGTTATATGCATACAGGCTCAAGTTAGCACAGTGACTGTCACAATGACACCTTCCTACTTCACATGTATGCATTCATCTTTATTTGTGTCATGTTTGTGCTCTGATGCCAAAAACATTTCAAGTTCTTTATGTCAGGTAAGACAACCATTACATTCCAAACTGGTCAAATTGTGTTTCTAACATAATTTCTTTGCCATAAGCCAAAGGAACAATGTATTTTACATAGATTTTTAACAGATTTTCAGTTTTGTGAGAGTATGTTTCAGGAGTGTTGCCTTGATGGCCCAGATGACAAACCTTATGAAGAATATTCAGGATTTGAGGATTGAAATATAGGATAGTCACTGCTAAAATAATCAAAATAATTCTAAAACGGAAAATGTTACTTCTCTGATTCAGTTTAAATCCTTTCTGTAGCTGTCAAAATCACCTGGTGCTTTCATTCCTGGTGTGTAACACTGGCTAAGGAGAGTGGACGTGCACAGTAAGTACAGCTCATCAAGTCTAGAGATACGTTTCAGAGAGAAGTCCATATAATGTCCCAAGAATTCACATCCTGGGACATCAAGCATCTTAAAAGGAATCATGTAGTGTCCCCTCACTTCTCATTTTTCATACCAAAGCAAACTTTAATTTCACATTTTTTAGTTCCTGAGATGTATGTCTAGAACTAGGGTAATGAATGAAGAATTCTGAAATGGAGTTGGCCAGATTGACTTGTATGTTTTTAGACTCTTATCAACGCTTTCACAGACTTAAGAGAAATAGTGGTGCAAAAGAATGATCAGACTCTTACTATATGTGCGTTCCATAACTTCTTGAAATTTTTACTTTCTTAGAACTAATTTTCATATCATTTATTTATTGTCACAATAATCCTCAGTAAAAGTCACCAAATCTCAGTTTCATACATTAATAACCATTTCTTTTTGCTCATCAGATGTGGGACATTATGCTGATCTGAACTGGTGTCAGCCTAGCTTAATCATACCTCAGGGTCAGCTGTGGCTCAGTTGCAGATTGGCTTTGATGCTCTTGTCTGGGTACTCTCAAAAGTTCGGGGTCTTTAAAAAATGTCATAAAAAAGAAAAGAAAAGAAGTTTGAGGCCTCAGGTGAGACCACAGAGCTTACTCATTTGGCTCCGCTCCATGGTCTTTTCTCTTTCAGCAATAGACTCTAGGCATGTTCTGTTGTTAAAGGGATCTAAGAGATAGTGGGAATGTGTGAGGCCCTTTGAGAACTAATCTCAGAATTAGCACAGTGTCACTTTCACCATATTCTATTAACCAAAGTAAGTTACAAGGTTAGCCCAAGTTCAAGGTGTAGTGAAACAGACTCTACAGCTCCTCAGGAGGCTCTGCAAAGCCATCTTATGAAGCTCTTGGAAATACAAATAAATATATTGTTTAGACCATTTTTATAATTAAGCTATTATTCCAGGAATAATGACAGAAACAGTAGTGAAGAGTATGAGCTAGGCCAAGATGGCAGACTACAAGCACTGGTGTTCAGAGGCTCCCATCGGAAAAAAACATAATAAGCATGTGAATCCTACACCAGCAACCAAGGCGTCCAAGTTTTCCCATCAAAATTGGCTAGAAAGCTGGTGTGACCCACAGAGGGAAGGGAGAACAGTGTGGTGCAGCGGCCCATCTAAGAGCAACAAGGGGAAAGGGAACACCTGCCCCCAGCCAAGGGAGGCAGTGAGTGAGCATGCTACCCAGCCAGGGATACTGTGCTTTTTCCACAGAACTGTGCATGCCACAGACCAGAAGATCCCACTTGCAAACCCACGCCACCAGGGCCTGGTGTCCCAAACCCAGAATATGCAGATTCTTACAGTCTCTCAGCTGGAATCTGCTTAAGTCTACCAAACTCCCAGAGGGAGGGGTGACCAGCACCAGCTGCAGCTGCCTGCTATCTGAGTCACTTGAGCTCTCTTGGGGAGGGACAGCAGCCAGCACTAGGACTCACAACTGCATAACACACTAAGCTCCCTGAGTGGGGGAAGGGTGGCACCCACTTCTATAGCTCCAGGCTGCACTTTTCCCCTGCTGGAGTCAGAGAGGCTGGATGGCTTGGTCCCAAGACGTGTCCCCACAGCCCAACACACAGGCTGTGGCAATCTGTGGCCAGAGGGCCTCTTCAGGCCCAACCCTGACCTATCCTTCCTCAGTGGGCAGGGCTTCTCTGCAGGATCTCCAATAACTCCAGCCAGAGGCTCAGGGACAGAATTCGGACCTCCCTGATCCAAAGCCCCTAGGGGGAGGGGTCATTGCGGTCTTTGCAGAGAGCACACTTAGCCTTTCCACTTGGTTGTTCTGAGGAATCCAGGAAGCTTAGATGAGTGGGTGTGCCACAGAGAAACACACCCTCTCCACCAAGGGACAAAGTGCTTCATTAAACTGGTCCTGCTCCCCATGCCACCCAACTGGGTGACAACCTCCAGCAGGGGTTGTCAGACACCTATACAGGAGTGATCCTACTGGCATCAGGTTGGTGCCCCTCAAGGTCAGAGGTCTTAGAAGAAGGAGTAGGCATCCATCTTTGCTGCTCTCCAGCCCCTTTGAGTGACATCTCCAGGCACGGGAGGCAATCAGATAAATAGGGCCTGAAGTGAACCCCCAGCAAACTGCAGCAGCCCTACAGAAGAGGGACCTGACTATTGAAAGAAAAACACACAAGCAGAAAGTGACAATGGCATCATCAACAACAACGAAAAATGTCCCCACAAAAACCCTATCCTAGGCTCACCAGCCTCAAAGACCAAAACTAGACAAACTTATGAAGATGAGAAAGAATCAATGAAAAAATGCTGAAAATCCAAAAGGCCAAAGTGCCTCCTCTCCTCCAAATGATTGCAATGTCTTTCCATCAAGGGTACAGAACTGGATGGAGGATCAGATGGACAATTTGACAAAAGTAGGTTTCAGAAGATGGGTAATAAACTACACTGAGCTAAAGGAACATGCTCTAACGGAATGCAAATAAGCTAAGAACCTTGATAAAAGGTTAGAGAAATTGCTAACTAGAATAACCAGTTTAGAGAGGAGCATAAATAACCTGATGGGAGCTGAAAAACACAGCACAAGAACTTTGTGAAGCATACACAAGTATCAACAGGTGATTCGACCAACGGGAAGAAAGGATATCAGGTTTTGAAGACCACCGTACTGAAATAAGACATGCAGACAAGAATAGAGAAAATATAATGAAAAGGAATGAACAAAGCCTCCAAGAAATATGGGACTTCATAAAAAGACCAAATCTATGATTGATGGGAGTACCAGAAGGAGATGGGGAGAACTGAAACAAAATAGAAAAAACACTTCACAATATTATCTGGAAGAACTTAACCTGGCAAGACAGGCAAACATGCAAATTCAGGAAATACAGAGAACACCATTAAGATACTCTGTAAGAAGATCAACCCCCAGACACATGATAATCAGATTCTCCAAGATCGAAATGAAGGAAAACCTGTTAAGGGCAGCAAAAGGGAAAGGCCAGATCACCCACAAGGGGAAGCCCATCAGACTAACAATGGACCTCTCAGCAGAAACTCTACACGCCAGAACAGAGTGGGTGCCAATATTCAACATTCTTAGAGAAAATAATTTTCAAGCCAGAATTTCACAGCCAGCTAAACTAAGCTTCATAAGTGAAGGAGAAATAAAATCCTTTCCAGACAAGCAAATGCTGAGGGATTTTGTAACCCCCAGGTCTGCCCTGCAAGAGCTCCTGAAAGAAGCACTAAATAGGGGAAGGAAAAACCGGTACCAGCCACTGCAAAAAACACACAAAAATTGAAAGACCAATGAGACTGTTAAGAAACTGCGTCAACTAATGTGAAGAATAAGTAAATAACATCATGATGACAAGATCAAATTCACACACAATAATACTAACCTTAAATGTAAATGGGCTAAATTCCCCAATTAAAAGACAGAGACTGGCAAATTGGATAAAGAGTCAAGATCCATCAGTGTACTATTTTCAGGAGACCCATCTTATGTGCAAAGACATACACAGGCTCAAAATAAAGGATGGAGGAAAATTTACCAAGCAAATGGAAAGAAAAAAAGAAGCAGGGGTTGCAGTCCTAGTCTCTGACAAAACAGACTTTAAACCAACAAAGATCAAAAAAGACAAAGAAGGCCATTCATAGTGGTAAAGGGAACAATTCAACGAGAAGAGCTAACTATTCTAAATATATATTCATCCAATATGGGAGCACTCAGACTCATAGAACAGGCTCTTAGAGACCTACAAAGAAACTTAGACTTCCACACAATAATAGTAGAATTTAACACCACGCTGTCAGTATAAGACAGAGCAATGAGACAGAAAATTAGCAAGGATATTCAGGACTTGAATTCAGTTCTGCATCAAGTGGACCTAGTAGACATCTACAAAACTCTCCACCTGAAATAAACAGAATATACATTCTTCTCAGTGACACATGGTACTTATTCTAAAATCAACCACATAATTGGAAAACATTCCTCAGCAAATGCAAAATAATTGAAATCATAGCAAACAGTCTCTCAGGTCACAGTGGAATCAAATTAGAACTCAGGATGAAGAAATTCATTCAAAACCACACAATTTCATGGAAATTGAACAAACTGCTTCTGAATGAATACTGGGTAGATAAGGATATTAAGGCAGAAATTAAGAAGTTCTTTGAAACCAATGAGAACAAAAAGACAACATACCAGAATCTCTGGGATATAGCTAAAGCAGTGTTAAGAGGGAAATTTATATATTAAATACCCACATCAGAAAGCTAGAAAGATCTCAAACAAACACTTAACATCACAATCAAAAGAGCTAGAGAGACAAGAGAAAACTAATCCAAAAGCTAGTAGAAAACAAGAAATAACAAAAATCAGAGGAGAATATAAGGAGATAGAGATATGATAAACCCTCCAAAAAGTCAATGAATCTTGGAGCTGAATTTCTGAAAAAGATAGCAAAATAGATAGATCATTAGCTGGACTAATAAAGAGGAACAGAGAGAAGAATCAATAGATGCAATAAAAAATGATAAACATGGTATCACCATTGACCCCACAGAAATACAGACTACCATAAGAGAATACTATAAAAACATCTACACAAATAAACTAGAAAATATAGAAGAAATGGATAAAATCCTGGATGCATACACCCTACCAAGACTACACCAGGAAGAGTCGAATCCCTGAATAGAACAATAACAAGCTCTGAAATTGAGGCATTAACTAACAGCCTACTAACCAAAAATCCCTAGGACCAAATGGATTCACAGCTGAATTCCACCAGAAATAAGAGAAGCTGGTACCATTCCTTCTTAAACTATTCCAAACAATTGAAAAGTAGGGACTCCTCCCTAACTTGTTTTATGAAGCCAGCATCATCCTGATACCAAAACTGGGAAGAGACATAACAAAACGAGAAAACTTCAGGCCAATATCCTTGATGAACATCGATGTGAAAATCCTCAATAAAATACTGAAAAACCATATCCAGCAGCACATCAAAAAATTTATCCAGGCCGGGCGCGGTGGCTCAAGCCTGTAATCCCAGCACTTTGGGAGGCCGAGATGGGCGGATCACGAGGTCAGGAGATCGAGACCATCCTGGCTAACCCGGTGAAACCCCATCTCTACTAAAAAAAACAAAAAACTAGCCGGGCGAGGTGGCGGGCGCCTGTAGTCCCAGCTACTCGGGAGGCTGAGGCAGGAGAATGGTGTGAACCCGGGAGCTGGAGCTTGCAGTGAGCTGAGATCCGGCCACTGCACTCCAGCCCGGGCAACAGAGTGAGACTCCCTCTCAACAACAACAACAACAACAACAACAACAACAACAACAACAAAATTTATCCACTAAGGTCTACTCGGCTTCATCCCTGGGATGCAAGGCTGGTTCAACATATGCAAATCAATAAAAGCAATCCATCACATAAACAGAACCAAAGTCAAAAATCACATGATTATCTCAATAGATGCAGAAAAGGTATTCGATAAAATTCAACATCCATTCATGTTAAAAACTCTCAATAAGCTAGATATTGATGGAACATATCTCAAAATAATAAGAACTATTTATGACAAACCCACAGCCAATAGCATATTGAATGGGCAAAATCTGGAAGCATTCCCTCTGAAAACCACTACAAGACAAGGATGCCCTCTCTCACCACTCCTATTTGACATAGTATTAAGTATTAGAAGTTCTAGACAGGGCAATCAGGCAAGAAAAACCAATAAACGGTATTCAAACAGGAAGAAAGGAAGCCAAATTGTATCTGTTTGCAGATGACATGATTTTATATTTAGAAAATTCCATCATCTCATCCCAGAAACTTCTTGAACTGATAAGTAATTCAGTAAAGTCTCAGGATACAAAATCAATGGGCAAAAATCACAAGCATTCCTTTATATCAACAATAGGCAAGCAGAGAGCCAAATCATGAATGAATTCCCACTAGTAATTGCTTCAAAGAGAAAAAATACCTAGGAATACAGCTAACAAGGGATGTGAAGGACATCTTCATGGAGAACTACAAACCACTGCTCAAGGAAATAAGAGAGGACACAAACAAATGGAAAAACATTCCATCCTCATGGATAGGAAGAATCAATATAGTGAAAATGGTCATACTGGCCAAAGTAATTTATAGATTCAATGCTATTCACATCAAACTACCATTGACATTCTTCATAGGGTTGGAAAATACTTCTTTAAATTTCATATGGAATCAAACAAGACCCAAGACAAGCCTAAGCAAAAATAACAAAGCTGGAAACCTCATGCTACCCAACTTCAAACTATACTACAAAGTTACAGTAACCAAAACAGCATGGTACTGGTATGAAAACAGACTTATAGACCAATGGAGAAGAACAGAGATCTCAGAAATATCTACAATCACCTGACCTTCAACAAACCTGACAAAACAAGCAATGGGGAAAGGATTCCCTATTTAAAACAGTGCTGGGAAAATTGGCTAGCCATATGCAGAAAACTGAAACTGGACCCCTTCCTTACACCTTATACAAACATTAACTCAAGATGGATTAAAGACTTAAATGTAAAACCCCAAACCATAACAATCCTAGAAGAAAACCTTAGCAATACGATTCAGGACATAAGCATGGGCAAAGTCTTCATGACCAAAAGCCCAAAGCATCGGCAACAAAAGCCAAAATTGACAAATGGGATCTAATTAAATTAAAGAGCTCTGCACAGCAAAAGAAACTATCATCAGGGTGAACAGGCAACCTACTGAATGGGAGAAGATTTTTGCAATCTACCCATCTGACAAAGGTCTAATATCCAGAATTTACAAGGAACTTAAACATATTTACAAGAAAAAGACAATCCCATCAAAAAGTGGGCAAAGTATATGAACAGACGAGTCTCAAAAGAAGACATTTACACAGTCAATGAACGTATGCAAAAAAGCTCGACATCAATGATCACCAGAGACATGCAAATCAAAAACACAGTGAGATACCATCTCATGCCAGTTAGAATGGTGATCATTAAAAAGTCACTGTTGGTGGGAGTGTAAATTAGTTCAACCATTGTAGAAGACAGTGTGGTGATTCCTCAAGGATCTACAACCAGAAATATCATTTGACCCAGCAATCCCATTACTGGGTATATACCCAAAGGAATATAAATCATTCTACTATAAAGACACATGTGCATGTATGTTTATTGCAGCACTATTCACAATAGCAAAGACTTGGAAACAACCAAAATGCCCATCAATGATAGACTGGATAAAGAAAATGTGGTACATATACACCATAGAATATTATGCAGCTGTAGAAAGGAATGAGATTATGTCCTTTGCAGGGACATGGCTGAAGCTGGAAGCCATCATACTCAGCAAACTTACACAGGAACAGAACACCAAACCCCACATGTTCTCACTCATAATTGAGAATTGAACATTGAGAACACATGGACACACAGGAGAAGAACACACACCGGGGACCATTGTGGGGTGGGAAATCAGAGGAGGGAACTTAGAGCATGGGTCATAAGGTACAGCAAACTACCATGGCACACTTACACCTGTATAACAAACCTGCATGTTCTGCACTTGTATCCCCCCACTTTCTTTTAGAAGAAATAAAGAAAAAAATGTATGTAGTACATTCAGGACTCCAGAAGACCTTGTTAGGTCTCTTCTCTGAAGAATGTTTCACAAAACATTTAGTGGGCACTCTAATGGGCAGATTCTAGGGCAATACATCATGCTTCCTGAGCCTCATAGAAGGAGCAGCATATTCCAGGGGCTGGGCGTAGTATGGCCATCTGAAATCGAGGTGGAATGAGCTCAGTTGAGAATGGGACACAAAGTCAGGAGGAAAGAGGTAAAAATGGAACCTGTGTTGCAGACAACAGCAGACTGGAGAAGACAACTTGGATCTATAGCCACAGTTCACCTCCTAGTACCTGTGGCTGAGTTCAGTTCACACACCCATAAACCCTACTCCCTGCAAAGACAGCACCCTTGTTAGGAAGCCCTTCATTGCATCAGCGACAGAGGCCTGCAGTTTCAGGGCATGTCCCTTCCAGAGATAGGGAACCTCGCTGCCGAGCGCTCAGTGCTTCTCTCAATCTCACCAAGCAGATAAGGCACCAAGTGAAGGTGGATGAGAGAAGGGCAGAAGTTATCCTCCTAGTGTTTCTAATTTTCCCTTTAAGAAACTGAAATGAATATATTTAAACATGAAGATTCAAAAATGGTCCCAGGTCAGGTGCGGTGGCTCACACCTGTAATCCCAGCACTTTCAGAGGCCAAGGCAGGAGTATTCCTTCAGCCCAGGAGTTCAAGACAAGCCTGGACAACATAGTGAGACCCTGTCTCTACAAAAAATAAAAAAGTTAGCCAGGCACAGTGGTACATGCCCATAGTCCCAGCTACCCAGATAGCTAAGGTGGGAGGATCACTTGGGCTCCAGAAGCCAAGTCTGCAGTAAGCTGTAATTACACCACTGAACTCCAGCTTGGGCAACAGGGCAAGTCCTTGTCTCACAAAAAAAGAAGAAAAGAAAAGAAAAAGGAAAGGAAAGAGAAAGAGAGAGAGAAAGAGAGAGAGAGAGAAAAGAAAGAGAGAGGGGAAGAGAACGAAAAGAAAAGGAAGAGAAAAGAAAAGAAAAATTGCATGATTTCATTCTTTCTTTATGGTGAATAGTATTCCATTGTATACATATCCATTACCCATTCATCCGCTGATGAACATTTAGGTTGATTCCATATCTTTGCTTTGTAAATAGTGCCACAACAAACATGCAAGTGCAAGTATCACTTGGATATACTGATTTTATTCCTTTGGATCTATACCTGCTATTGAGATTGCTGGATCAAATGGTAATTCTATTTATAGTTTTCTGACAAATCTCCATATTATTTTCCATAGTGGCTTTACCGTTTCAGTCTGCTTAGTCCCTAGTTCAGCTAGGTCTGTATTCTTGTCCTATAGCCACAAAGAATTAGGCATGAGGAAACCAGAGAGTGAGTAGAGTAGAATTTATTAGGAGGGGTACTGAAAGCAGGCTGCCAAATACGGGCTGAATTCTAGAACTTTTATGTGGCAAAAACCAGGAAGTCTTCTGTGAAGACCAGGAAGTCTTTGATCAAATGGGAGGGGTAAGGTTCCCCTCTTAGGGCTGTTGTATCTGTGCATGCCTAGGGTTGGCCAGAGTGACTCCCGTCTTGGTTATTACTCATGAGTGCCTAAGCGAAACCCACAGTTGTTGGGGGCGGGGGACTATAACCACAATGCTAATGTCATGTTAATGATGTTATAATGAGCTGGGTCAAGTTAAGC
>NW_016805053.1:857874-871115 GCF_001698545.2 Rhinopithecus bieti
TACATATCCATTACCCATTCATCCGCTGATGAACATTTAGGTTGATTCCATATCTTTGCTTTGTAAATAGTGCCACAACAAACATGCAAGTGCAAGTATCACTTGGATATACTGATTTTATTCCTTTGGATCTATACCTGCTATTGAGATTGCTGGATCAAATGGTAATTCTATTTATAGTTTTCTGACAAATCTCCATATTATTTTCCATAGTGGCTTTACCGTTTCAGTCTGCTTAGTCCCTAGTTCAGCTAGGTCTGTATTCTTGTCCTATAGCCACAAAGAATTAGGCATGAGGAAACCAGAGAGTGAGTAGAGTAGAATTTATTAGGAGGGGTACTGAAAGCAGGCTGCCAAATACGGGCTGAATTCTAGAACTTTTATGTGGCAAAAACCAGGAAGTCTTCTGTGAAGACCAGGAAGTCTTTGATCAAATGGGAGGGGTAAAGTTCCCCTCTTAGGGCTGTTGTATCTGTGCATGCCTAGGGTTGGCCAGAGTGACTCCCGTCTTGGTTATTACTCATGAGTGCCTAAGCGAAACCCACAGTTGTTGGGGGCGGGGGACTATAACCACAATGCTAATGTCATGTTAATGATGTTATAATGAGCTGGGTCAAGTTAAGTATATTTAGCTTGATTTGGTTCTCTATTATTGGTGTATAGGAATGCTTGTGATTTTTGCCCATTGATTTTGTATCCTGAGAATTTGCTGAAGGTGCTTATCAGTTCAAGAAGTTTTGATGATGAGATGATCAGGTTTTCTAAATATACAATCATGTCATCTGCAAACAGAGACAATTTGACTTCCTCTCTTCCTATTTGAATACCCTTAATTTCTTGTTCTTGCCAGATTGCCCTGGCCAGAACTTCCAATACTATGTTGAATAGGAGTGGTGAGAGAGGGCATCCTTGTCTTTTGTCATTTTTCTAAGGGAATGCTTCCAGCCTTTGCCCATTCAGTATGCTATTGGCTGTGGGTTTGTCATAAATAGCTCTTATTATTTTGAGATATGACCCATCAATATCTAGGTTATTGATGTTTTTAGTATGACAGTGTGTTGAATTTCTTTATCATAAGCTGATGACTCTGATAACCAGTAACCAAGAATTTTCTGTGATATTAAAAAGCCTAGGAAAACACTGATGCAATTAGAGACCAAAGCATTGGACTCCTGTATATTTAAGTGAGTTTACTTGTGATGGATGCAGTGAAGTCTGGAAGGGAGCAGCTTGTTCTGTATTAAGAACATAGAATTTTGTGGACTACAATGAAAGCCAGTGTTGTCATGAAACCAGAGAGGATTACTTTATGTTTACTGATGATATATATTCATGAGATATCCATAGAAATAACAAACACCATTAGGGAGTGATGAAAATATGAACAGAAATTGATAAACAGGAATCAAGATAAAAATAATAGCAATATAATTACACGTCTCGTAATAAAATTTTACTGTATTATGCTAGCCTTAAAGTTCTGCTATGTGACCAGTTCCTACAAAAATGACTGGCATATAATAAGTAAAAAAAAAAATTCAACAAATTTATATTCAGTGAATGACTTGTGTCCTGTCAAGGGAAAAACTAGAGTGGATAAGTGAGGAGTATTACTGGTACAAATGTAAAATACTTGCAATATTATCTGTGTATCACCAAGATCATGAAAGAGTTTCTGTATACATGGTAGACATTTGTAGAGTAAATCATATTTAGGAACAATATCTATTTTTCACGAAATACAACAGTTTAACTAGTTTTTTGGACTCTAACTGTACTCCTTGCAGTCCATTCTCTATAAATTGGTCACTTTCCAACATGTAGAATAGTCTCTCTAACACGTAACATTCACCTTACTATTTGCTTCTTAAAATCAACTCATTTCCTGCCCCCACTTCCCAGTTGGCCTGAGTAATATCGAGACTATGTGGCTTGTCATAAGGTAGTTCTGATTTTGTCTCTGTTTGCATCTCTCACCTTAATTATAATCCTGAAGGCTGGAGAAAGACAAATTACTTGCAGTCCACTACTACAATTTCTTTAATCCCTCCAAGCACACTATTTTCTCTGTGCACACTTTCTCTGTCTCCTCTAACTGTCTAGTTCTTTTATCACCTTTGAGACTTTCCTAGCACTGTTGGATTTCTTTCATAGATTCACTAAACTAAACTTGGTTTAATGGCCTAGATCTGTCCTTCCAAAGGACCCTAAGTTTACCTCTGTGACAGCTGTTGCTCCAACAATACCTGGATCCCCATGTAGCTCAGCCCTTGCTCAACATTTCATTTATGGAAACAAAGTCCAGCAACTCTATTAAGGTTTCAGCTCAAAAGTCACCTAACCACAGAACTTTTAGCAGATTACCCCACATGAAAGACAACTCCTTCCCTCTCTCATTGTTTCTTCAGTGTTTTACTTCCATGTAACACTCATGTGATCTACAGTGTTAATTATCTATTTATTTTTAAATTGTTTTTTGATATTTTGTAAACACAAGGAGAGTGAGGTCCTTGCCTCTTTCATTTACTGCTATATCTTCCTTAACCTGAGAGGTGCCAACCGTAAATCACACACTTGGTCAATAGTTGATGAACACATCAATAAAATTGTAAGTAGACTCTTGTGAATATCTAGGAACATAAATTGGTTCCAATTTATAACTCAGAGGAAATAGTTTGTACAAGTCCCTTTCCTCTAGGTAGCATCTTAGTGCTGCTGCCCTCTAGCTGTCATTCTACCAGACTTCTGCTCCTCTCCTTCTATCAACTCAGTATCCAGTAGTCATGACCCTTGCCATTTGTTCTCACCCTATTTCTTCTTGTAGACAATTTTCTCTATATTTATTATCCTTTCTTATGTACATTGCATCTAGTGAAGAGATAGGAAAAAAAGATACATTTTCTTAAAAGAAAGGACAGGTAGCAGTGTGGAAAAAACAGAGGGTTAAAACAACAGCAACAAAAACAATAAAATACAAGCTCCCAAAAGCATGAAGAATGGTGGAGGGAATAATGAAGATATCCGCAGCCATAAATATGACACTAACATTGTTTAATGCAATTGTTGCTTTACCAGTCCTTGCTGTGTATTCTAACCAGAAACTTAGTCATGGTTGCATTTCTAACTTCTATGCACTATTGTAAGTTGTAAACTAAAGTGTCATTAAGTAAAATTCAATTGTCTCTGATAGGACAAATCCTCAAAACAGGCTGGCAGGATTTCCACAGATTAAGTTTCACCAAGGATGAGTGTGCAATATAAAGGAAAGTAATAAATAACAAATTGTAAAACACCAAAGCAAATCAAACCAAAAAATACCAATTAGCAAGAAATAGCAAAATCAAGAAACAGAAGATTTAAGTTAACAAGAATTTTAGATAGCTCAGGCAATGAAATGACTGGATATAGAATATAAAATATGTACTTTAAATTAAAGATGGTTGAAAGAAATAGTTGTATCAAAAATAGTAAGTAATAAAATGTTAAAATGAAGAAAATAGAAGATTTGAAAATAAACAGGTATAAATGTGAAAAATACAATCAATGAAGTGTTAACTGCCACACTAAATGCAGGTAAATAGAAATTTACTAAACAAAAGATGGAGTTAACAAAAAAATCTTAGAATCTAAAGCAAATTTTAAAAGATAGAAAAATAAAAGGGAAATAAATAGATACGGAAGACAAAATGAGAAGGTCTAATATAACTGAAGCTCCAAAAAATGAAAAAGAAAAGAAAATAGACAGAATAAATAAAGACATTGGCTTGGGATCCTCCAGAACACTGAAATACACGCTCAGTGTTTTAAATATATGAGGCATAAATTAAAAATTTTTGTGCTTAGCACAACTTCAGACACATAAGAGAAAAATATTTTCAAAAAAGTAACCAAAATAAAAGACAAATTATTTACAAAGAAATAGCATATAGATGAATTGCAGACTGGTAAGCAGAAAAATTTATAAAAGATGAACATAAAGCTAAATAAACATTTATAAATATTCATTATAAAACAATGTTGCAATTATTCATTGAAGACAGTTAAATAAAATGAAAACATGTAATAATACTGAATACTGGCAATACTGGAGCACCGTGTTTGGGCTATATATGTACTAACATCACCATATTTACATATATTTTTTCAACTTTTAAAGTTCAGGGGTACATGTGCAAGGTATGCAGGTTTCTTGCATAGTAAAAAGTGTGCCATGGTGGTTTACTGCACAGATCATCCCATCGCCCATGTATTAAGCTCAGCATCCATTAGCTATTCTTCTTGAAGGTCTCCCTTCCCTCACCCTTTCCACAGGTGCTTAGTATGTGTTGTTTCCCCCATGTGTCCATGTGTTCTCATCGTTCAGCTCCCACTTATAAGAGAGAACATGCAGATCACCATATTTTAACGAGAAAATTCACCCTTTATGATTAAGTTTAGATTTTATTAATTGTGCAGATCCATGTTCTATAGGGAAACACAACATAATATAAATACAATGCTTTATACTGAAAATGATGGAAGATAAAATTTTAATAAAACACCAAGCAATCCAATAATAGGTGATAATTTTTCTAAATATAGACATACAGTTTATATAGGAAGTGCAAAATAATATGGAACTAATCAAGATAAATATCATTGCATTGTATTTGATCTTTAAAAGACACAGATTTACTTTTGGACTAAAAGAAGTGGAAAATATTTGCCAACTATTCACCCAACAGGGTACTTGCTTCCAGAATATACATGGAAATCAAAGAAAAAAAACTCATTAAAAATTGGGTAAAAGACATTAATAGATATTTCTCAAGGGTGGGGGGGAATATAAAGACTTAATATCACTAATCATCAGAGAAATGGAAATTAAAATTTCAGTGAGATATCATTTTACCTCAGTCAGAATGCCATTATTAGAAAGAGATTAAATAACAGATGCTGGTGAAGATTTGGAGAAAAGGGATCACTTGCACACTGTTGTGGGGATGTAAACTAGTAACGAGAGAGGAGGCAGTTGGGGGCTGGTTAGGCAGATAGAGAGGGAGAGTCTTGGGAGTAGGACAGAGATAGGCAATGTTCACAGGAACAACCACAGTACAGCACCTATACTGCCTCTGCAGATAATGGGAAGAAATGTGGTTAAGAAATTCCCCTTGTGCCAGGATGTTGCTCAGAAGGGACTGTCTCAATTTAGGCATGGACACAATAAATCAAGCTTAAATATGCTTATTGTACCCACTCATTATACAACATTCAGTTACACATGACGCCAGTTAGCATTGTGGTTATAGTCCCCCGCCCCCAACAACTCGGGGTTTCGCTTAGGCACTCCATGAGTAATAAGCAAGAGGGAGTCACCTCTGGCCAACCCTAGCGCATGGCACCAGATACAACAGCCCTAAGAGGGGGAACCTTACCCCTCCATCTGATCAAAGACTCCTCGGTCCTTCACAGAAAACGTCCTGGTTTTTGCCACATAAAAAGTCTAGAATTCAGCCCGTATGTGGCGAGGGGTGTTGCGGATACCCGCGCCGTCCTAATAAGAGTGCGCGGAGCTGGACTGCTGCTGGTCTTGGCGGGATGGCGCGTTGAATTCTGTGGCGTATAGGACAGGGAGCTGAATACACGACCTATGCTGAACGTTAGGGACTAAGCAGACTGAAACGGTAAAGCCACTCATGGAAAATAATATGGAGGATTTGTCAGGAAAACTATAAAATAGAATTACCATTTGATCCAGCCAATCTCAATAGCCAGGTATAGATCCAAAGGGAATAAATCAGTATATCCAAGTTGATACTTGCACTTGCATGTTTGTGTGCACTATTTACAAAGCAAAGATATGATCAACTAAATGGTTTCATCAGCGGATGAATGGGTAATGGATATGTACACAACGGAATACTATTCACCATAAAGAAAGAATGAAATCATGTCATTTACAGCAACATGGGTGGAACTGAGGTCATTATCTTAAGTGAAATAAACCAGTCACAAAAACACATATAATGCATGCTCTCACTTACAGGTGGGAGCTAAAAATTTGAACACGTGAAAGTAGAGAATGATGAAAAAATAGATAACAGAGACTGCAAAGGGTGATTAGGTTGAAGTGGGGGGTAGTGAAGAGAAGTAGATTAAAGAATACAAACATATAGTAAGATAGAAGTAATAACTAAATGTTTCATAGCAAAGTAGAATGACTATACTTAAAAAAATGTATTGTATTCAGGTGATGGACACCCTAAATTCTCTGACTTGATCACTGTGCATTATATATACGTAAAACGTTTCTCATGTACCCCATAAATTTGCACAAATTAAAAAATATGCAGAATAAAAATTAGACAGAATTGCAAGGAGATGTCAAGAAACTACATGTACAAATTCATACTTTCGAAACTTCTTACTAAATGATAGACACAGCAAGTAAAAACACTAATACAAATATAGACGGTATTAAAACCACAATAGCTTTAATGTGATGAAGTACAGAAGATTTTGTATCTACAATGAGAGAGTCCATGTTGTCTAGCATACATGAAACATTTATGAAAATGGCACACATTCTGAGCTAGAAAGATAATATCAAACGTGTCAAAGAGTTGGTATCATGTTCTCTTATGAAAATTAAGAAATAAATCAATAAAAACTTTAAATAAGCTTAGAAATTTTAAAAGGTTCATCCAAGTAAGCATAGTTATAAGGAAAACCATAAGGAAAATGTTTATACAGAAAATAAATGATAAAATGTAGTAAAATTATGGAAAATATATAAAGCAGTACTCAGCAAAATTTGTAAATTTAAAAACTTGTATTCAAATCAATTAAACCAACAATTAGTAAGGAAACATTCCATCTCAAAATTAAAAGGAAGAAATGCTAAATGAAGTCCAAAAGAATAGAATAAAGGAAATAATAAAAACAATGTTAGTAATTTTAAAACAGAAAACAAATATGTAATTAGAAGCATCAATAATGTTAAAACTACTTTAGTGGAAATTGTGAAAACTGGACAAACCTCTGTCAAAACAAATTGTAAAACACATAAACAGTCTACAAGTATTTGTATGAAGCTAGAATAAACTTCATGTCAGCATTTTATTCAAAATGTTTTTCAAAATCTATTAGGATGATAAAATGATTGTTCTTTTTTAAACCCTTGACGTGTATGTTAAATTACATTATTTTTAAATTTTAACTCAAATTTATAGTCCTGAAATACAGTCAAATTGATCATATGCATTATCTTTTTTTATACATCCCGAATTCAATTTGTCAATCATTGTATTGGGATTTTCATCTATTTTGTAAGTGAGATTGACTTATAATTTTGTTTCTTGTTTGTCCTGAATATTAAAGAACATGTGCAGGTTTGAACAGAAGAATGGCTTTCATAAGTGTTGTTGCATAAATAAATGAATAGAAGCCAACCTTGCACAGTGCATGAAATTCAATTCCAAGCTTATGAATACTTAAATGCTAACTGGCATAACTATAATACTGTTCAAAAATACGTACAGTAATATCTTTATGATCTCAGAGATAGGAAAATACTTCTTAGCTCACAAAGTCAAATCATAAAAGAAAAGGCTGATAAATTCTACCTCATTAAAATAAAGAATTTCTATGTATTTCTTTTTAAATCATGATAAATAGAACCAGACGTTAAGGGACAGACTTGAAAACAATTTGCAAAATATTAAACAGATTACTACCTCATCATTTTAGGGACACTTTAAAGTCAACAGAGAAAAGTAACCTACCCATTCCAAAAATGCACAAAGAAATAAGCAGGGACTTCCACCCATGAATATGTATAGGATTATTGTTTGTAATAGCAAGAAACAAAACAAAACCAGAACATGGAAACTACCCTAATACCCATTAAGAATAAAACGAATTTAAAAATTGTGCAATACAAAATGTAATGAAGAATAATGTACCATATGTAACTATGTGTAATGTACCATGTGTAACTATGTTACACATATTCATGTATTTATATCTAAAAAATCATATGGAGAAAAAGAAGCAAACCACAGAAGCATATGTACACTATAATTCATATAAACATTACAAAAAAAAGGCAAAACCAATTAATGTACTTTTGGGTGTTAAAATCTCTATGGAAATCAGGTGCTTAATTAACTTTAAACAGTAGTTAGCTGTGGCAGGAATAAAAGAGGATAAAATTGGAGAAGTTTATATTATAATGTTTTCTTCAATGACCTAAGGAAAAGATACATATGTCTATCTAAAAGACAAGTATATATTATGTTATGCTTTGTATTAAATTAAATACAGTACTACTATCTAAAATACAATGCTTAAATATTATTTATATTCCGTAACCCATAGTAAAAAGTAAGTTTTATGTAGATAGGTACATTTAGGTTTCCTTCACTGCTGTGTTTCAAACACCTAGGTGGAGTCTAGCACAGCTAATCTAGGCCAAATGAATGAACAAAAGATAAGCAGAGTGAATGGAGAAGTGTCTTTGTTAGATAAAATCCGATATTTTTCACAAAATGTAATCATACATTATTTAAGCAGTTCTTATTATTCAACTGAAATTGAAAAATTAAAGATATTGACAAGAGGCAAACCAATTTGTTATAGAATACTCTGGAAAGGCTCAGAAATTTGAGGCATAGTAAAAGACACCATAAAAGATGTGGGACATACATGGAATAGAAAATGAAAGAATTGTGTAAAACTATGAAGAACTTTGGCTATTAGACTCCTAGATCCTTACTGCTGATGTATATACAATCTTGTGTCTTCCTCTCCCCAACTTCTGTAAGGAACAGATGGTTATTTTTCTATAGAGAAAGAAGACCAAAGGAGTTCTGGAATTAGGGACAATAATCACATTGGAAAGCAGTAGCAAAAGCAAATCAATACAAAAGCTAGCAGAAGACAAGAAATAATCAGAATCAGAACTGAACTGAATGAAAATGAGACACCAAAAAATACAAAAATCAACAAAAATATAAGATGGTGTTTTGAAAGGATAAGAAGATTGAAAGATTACTGACTAGACTAATAAAGGAAAAAAAAGAGAGATGATTCAAATAAACACAATCAGAAATAGCAAAGGGGACATTACCACCAATCCCATAAAAATACAAAAAAACCCTCAGAGACTATTCCAAACACCTCTATGAACACAAACTAGAAAACCTACAAGAGATGGATAAATTCCTGGAAACATAAGTTTCCAAGATTGAAGCAGGAAGAAATAAAATCCTTAACGGACTGAAAAGAAGTTCCAAAATTGAATCAGTAATAAAAGACCTACCAATTACAAAAAGCCTGGCACCAGAGAGATTCACAGCGGAATTCTACCAAACCTATTTAGAAGAGTCAGCACCATTCCTACTAAAGCTATTCCAAAAAATTGATGAGGAGGGACTGCCTCTTAACTCATTATATGAGGCCAACAACATTCTGATACCAAAACCCGGCACAGTCACAGTGAGAAAAGAAAACGTTAGACCAATATTTCTGATGAACACAGATTCAAAAAATCCTCAGCAAAATACTAGCAAACCGAATCCAGTAGCACATCAAAAAGCTAATACAGTACAATCATGTAGGCTTTATCTAAGGGATGCAAGATTGGTTCAACAAATGCAAATCAACAAATGTAATTCATCACATAAATGAAACTGAAAACAAAAAGCACATGACCATCTCAATATATGCAGAAAAGGTTTTTGGTAAAATTTAACATCCCTTCATGTTAAAAACCCTCAACAAACTAGGCATTGAAAGAACATACCTCAAAATAATAAGAGCTATCTATGAAAAACCCACAGACAAAATCATACTGAATGGGCAAAAGCTGGAAGCACTCCCCTTGAGAACCAGAGCAACATAAGATTTCCCACTTCCACCACTCTTATTCAACATAGTACTGGAAGTCCTAACTGGAGCAATTAGGTAAGAGAAATAAATCCAAATAAGAGACGAAGTCAAACTATTTTTGTCCATAGATAATATAATTTTATACCACAGATTCTGCTCAAAAGCTCCTAGATCTGATAAACAACTTCAGCAAAGTTTTAAAGTACAAAATCAATGTACAAAACTTAGTAGAATTCTATACTCCAACAACATCCAAGCTGAGTGCCAAATCAAGGATGAAATCCCATTTGCTATAGCCACACACACAAAAATATCTAGGACTACAACTAACCAGGGAGGTAAAGAGACAATGAGAATTACAAAACACTGCTGAAAGAAATCAGAGCTAACACAAACAAATGGAAAACCACTCCATGCTCATGGATAGAAAGAATAAATATTGTTAAAATTGCTACATAGCCTAAAGCAATTTAGATTCAAGGCCATTCCTATGAAACTACCAATTATTGCAGGATCTTTGGGGTGTTACTATTCTAGCAGAAAAACTGTGGCTTGTGGCATTTTTGCCTGGGTTTTGCTCATGGCCACTGGGTTTGTTCTACCCACTTGGCGTGGTAAACTGGGTTTGGCTCAAGCTACCAACCTGGATCCCATGCCTCCAAGGGAGACTGTAAGTCAGGTGTGTAATGGCATGGGGTCTGGTCACTATACAGACTGCTGTATGCAGCTGTATACACTATGCAGCTGCTGCTGCATGGCAGGCAGTTCTAGATGCCAGCTCTCTGTGAGGTTGCAGCTGGACCAGGCACATGGCAAGCAAATTCCCTGGCTGGCATCAGGGAATGCAGTGGTGCCCAGAGGCTTGGAAATGCCAGGAACTGCAGGGACCCAAAGAAGGAGTCACAGCCTTGGCTTGGAGGCTCCCAGGTCTGGTCCCTCGAATGGCTGCAGCTTTTCTCTTTGCTCACAACATGGTGAGCAAGGGGCATGTTTCATCCCTGTTTGTGTAACAGCTCTCTTAGCCTTGCCATTTGGGAGGTCCTGAGTTCTTGCATTGTGACCAGGAAGAATGAGGTATACAGACAAGTGGAGAGTGAGCAAGGTGAAGAGGAGCTTGGAGTGACAGAATAGCTCAGAGGGGACCCACAGTGGGTAGCTCGTTTTCACAGCCAGTTTATCCTGATGAGTGTTCAGCTGCTAGCAGAGAGCAGACACTGGAGTGGAAAGCTTCTTTCTGCAGGCTGGTCGTCCTGTTATCTCTGCAGCTCTCAGCAGAGAGGGTAGCTCCTTTCTGCAGCTGATCATCCCATCGTCTCTCTGTCCTCTGCTCTGGCTGAGCCTGAGGATATTATGGGCCTCAGAGGGGAGGAAGTTCCCAACGATTGGTCCATGGGTGGCCACAGGTGGGCCCCAAAAAGGCACCATAAGTTCTAACTCTGGTCCTTGGGATTGGCAGCCCGGACACCAGCTTTCAGGGCCTCCTTGGCCTGAAGGTGGGCCTCACTGGGGATCTGCCCCCTTCCACCCAGGTGCCTGTCTGTCTTCTGCTGCTGTCCATGGTGCCCAGGCTGCTCCTGCCAAGAGCAACCTGCAGGCCATCACTGAGCTGCCCTTCCCCCCGACTTCAGCCTCCCTCCCAAAGCTTCTCAGTGCCCAAAGTCTGGGAGGGGCCATAGTAGCAGGGGGCTGGCATGTCAGCACTGCCCTGAGTGTGTGCACACACTAGGCTAGGCTGTGACTGCTCCTGGGCTTGGCCACAACCCTTCTCTGAGATCAAAACAGGCAGTGGTAGTGGGGAGAGGCCAGGCAGCAACAGCAAATACTCCTGAGCCTGTGGGGACAAAGGAACCTTCCTGGGTCCCTGAGAGTGCAGGGATACCAGAGTCTGTGATGGGGCAGGGCAGTTGCAGCTGCACCCAGGGAGCTCCTGCCATGCAAACTCAGAAGGGGTGAGGCTTCTGCTTGTCCCTGGTTCCCACTGGCTCTGTGGATCATGCAACCCTGGCCACAACCTATGCAACCTGGGGTGGGGGCTCCAGGTCTTTGCTGGGCCTAGGCCAGTGTCTGGGGCAGGAGCAACATCATTGAGAGCTCCCCCATGGCCCCAGCCTTCAGGGGCAGCCCAGGACTCCCCCTCACCTGGCTCATGGCACTGCCTAGGGGCATGCCTCTGGAAGCGGATTGCGGACCCTGGGCCCAGCCGTTGGGAGTGTCAGGCTCAGTCATCAGGCTGATGTGAGGCAGACCCCAGGGACATGCCCTGGGGCAGCCCCATACAGAGCCTCCTCCCTAGGTGAAAAACTCAGCATCCTCTGCAAAGTGGGAGTGGTAGCTGCACCACTGGCCAGGTTCTGGAAGCAGGCCCACTCCCACTTTCCTTCCTGGCTCCCAAAGCATGGCCCCAACTTCGCACCCCAGGCCCAGTCCTCACGCTCCATATACAAGCCCAGCACCGACCTGGGCCCCTTTCTGCCCGAAGGTGCTATTCCCCCAACAGCAGGAGTCATGGCCGGGCCCCTCACTGTAGCCCTCAGGGTAGTGGGTTTCAGGGGGCTCCCTGGGGCTGCCTGGGAACTGTCTTCCCCCTGCCCACACCCTCCCCGTAGCGCTGGCCAGCAAGAGCAGCAATGCATAGCCAGGGTTCAGAGCCATGGAGGATCCACGCCTGAGAGGGGATTCTACCTGGTCACATCAGGATGGAGGTGGCACAGTTGGCCACCTTGTGGACATGGTGCACAGGTGACCCACCGCCACCACTGCCACTCCTGCTGCCACTCCTGCTACCACTGCCTGTGTTTCCCCACTGTGGACGGCCTGTCACTGCCATCACAATGACATTGTTTCTGTTTCTGTGAAATGGAGACAACTATCCTAAAGTTCATATGGAACCAAACAAGAGCATGAATAGCCAAAGCAATACTAAGCAAAAAGATCAAAGCTGAAGCAATCACATTACCTTTCTTCAAACTATACCACAAGGCTGCAGTAACAAAAATAACATTGTAGTACTAGAAAAATAGACACACAGATCAATGGAACAGAATAGATATCCTAGAAATAAAGCCACATCCCTACAACCAACTGATCATCGACAAAATAAGCAATGGGAAAAGGACCCCTATTCAGTAAATGGTGCTGGGAAAACTGGCTAGCCATATGCAGAAGACTGAAACTGGACCCCTTTCCTACACCACATACAAAAATCAACTCCAGATGGATTAAAGACTTAAATGAACAACGTAAAACTATAAAAACCCTGGAAGATAATCTAGGAAATATCATTCTGGACATAAGTCCTTACAAAGATTCTATGATGAAGACACCAAAAGTAACTGCAAAAAAAAAAAAAAAAAAAAAAAAAAAAAAAAAAA